>NW_025375022.1:0-1724 GCF_016433145.1 Gracilinanus agilis
GAGAGAGAGAGAGAGAGAGAGAGAGAGAGAGAGAGAGTCATTTAGGGAGTTGGTAGTAGTATTCTACTCAGAACTCTACTCAGGAACTAGAACTCAGCTCAGCTCACTCTTAGTTGAGCTTTTAAAAAACCCTTTTACCTTCTGTCTTAATATCATTTCCAAGACAGAAGAATGATAATGGCCAGGCAATGGCGGTTAAGTGACTTGCCCAAGGTCAGATAGCTAGGAAGTATCCAAGGCCATATTTGAACCCCAGACGTCCAGTTTCCAGCCTGGTGTTCTACCCTCTGAGCTACCTGGCTGCCCCCTAGTTTAGGGCATTATACCAGGTTTCCCCTTTTTTTTGAGGAATGAAAGGCTGAATAGGCTTGAGCATCAGAACAGGCTGGGGTCAAACACACGCCAACATCTTGAAAAACTGGGAGATCAAATTTAGGAGCAGGGCCTGGCCATGGAGGACTTTTCCTTCACTAAAGAGACCTTGTCCTTAAAGAGTTTTCTCAGACTTAAGAGCCTGTCTTCAAACGTTTCCCTATGTTTGGGGGCTGCAACATTATAAGAACCTGCTGGGATTAGGTGAGGCAGGAAGGGGAACAATATTGGACCAACGAAGGTCGGGGAAGGGGTAGCAAATGCCAACACCTGCAATCTAACATTCAAGGCTTTGGGGAGACAGGTTGAGTCAGACAATCAGATCTGCATCACTCCTTGTTTCCGTCTCTAGAGCGAGCACTGACCGTCCCTGTGCCTGACTCTATGGCTGTTCCAGCAGTTCTAAAAAGTAAGCCCTCTGGATTCCCAGATTCCACCCCAGTCTGACTTCTCAGTTTACACTCAACCTTCTGATCACCACTACGAGTCTCTGTGAGTTCACAGGGCCCAGAGTTGCAAGGAAGGGAAGAGATTCCTAATCTTACTCCTTCATTTTTCATTGTTTACAGATGAAAGAAACTGAGTCTCAGAGAGGAGTCAGAACTCACACAGATAGTAAGCAAAAGAGCTGAGATTTAAGCTCAGATCCTCTGACTTTAAATATTGTATTCTTAGATACTAATTACTGGAACTACTAGTTAGGGTGCTGGATTTGGAATCAGAAAGACCCCAGAGTTCTAATTCCATCTCAAACATTCACTGGCTGTGTGACTTTGGACAATTCACTTATCTATGGGACTTAGTATCCTTATCACCAAAAAGGGAGGGTTGGACTTAGTCTCTTAGGTTTCTTTCAATTCAATTCAATTGAACGTGTTCCTATGGGCTCTATGATAAATAATGGTTGCTAACATTTATATAGCTCTTGCTGGCACTGTGCTAAGGGTTTTACAGTTATTATCTCCTTTGAATTTCACAACAACCTTGGAAGGTAGGTGCTATTATGATGTCCATTTTACAGTTGAGAAAACTGAGGCAAAACTTATTGACAGATTAAATTCCACACTGACATGTGACAGCAGGGATAGTCAATGGAAAGTCTCCATTCTAGAAGCCAGGACAACTGGATATTAGCCCCAGCTTTGCCACTAACAAGTTGATTGACTTTAGGTAAGTTGTTTCCTATCTCTGGATCTGTTTCTGTCTCCCACTAGACCTAGGGACAGGGACTGACCTTTTAGTTATTCCCCTGTCCTTAAAGGCCAGGACTGACAGAAAGGCAAGCACCAGCAAAGTTGGTCTTCCTCTCTCCTTCTTTCCCTCCTTCGTTCCTTCCCTCCTTTGTTCCTTCC
>NW_025375023.1:0-1899 GCF_016433145.1 Gracilinanus agilis
GAAGGAAGGAAGGAAGGAAGGAAGGAAGGAAGGAAAAGAAAGGAAGGAAGGAAGGAAGGAAGAAAAAGAAAGGAAGGAAGGAAGGAAGAAACTCCAAATTCCAGGATGATTAGTGATTTACATTAGTGATAGGAATGGAGTTTCTACACCAGAAGTTCTCAGTGCCGAGGAAATCACTGCTGCCTGCCTCCCTTCCTCTCCAACCCCCAAAGAAAACTCTGCATTTCTCTTTTTATATAATAAATTTTTATTGAGATCTTTTGTTTTAACATCACCAAAATTTCTCCTAGTATCCCTTTCTTCCCCCTCCCAGAGAGCCATCCCCCAAACTCAGCATTTCTAAGAATATATACAAGTAGGAGAAGGGGTTCGAGTATATGCCTACAAATCTGTGTTATGTGCGAATGGGTGTGATTGATGACAACCCCCAGAGCCACTGGAAACTTGAGAGTTCATTCTGTCCTAGAGCTACCCTACTGGTCCTCTTCCATCAGAGCTCCCAGTATAATACAGGTCCATCAGCTTCCTAGGTCCCCCAGGAATACATCCCTTACCCCTAATTCTAACCAGATTCCCAGAAGTCCATGAATACTTTGGAAGAGAGAAAGAAGAAGATCTAGACAATCCTTCTAGTAATGGCCCAGCCTGAAAAGACAAAAGTAGAAAACGTACAAGAGGGAGACACTTTTAAAAGCCCGTTTATTATAACAGTTCAGTTCAATTCTATACACAGTCCTTTTGTAATCTGATGCTTATTTAACAATTGTGATTAATACACACACACATGCATGTAGGCGTGTACACACCATTCTGCATCCAAAGTCTACCACCCCTCCATGGAGAGGAGGGAAATATTTCCTTATGCATTTACTGAGCAGCCAGGAGGAGTGGGGCATTCTGCTAGATGCTGGAGACAAGGAGCAAATGAATAAGACAAGAGATGCTATTTTAGAAATGATAAGTTAAATGTGCACACAATAACCCTTGATACTATTTCAATGAAACTTGAAAAATGTATTAAGATCTTGCCATAGGTGAGGTACTGTGCTAGGCACTGGGAGATACAAAGTCAAAAATGAAAAATATTTCTGCACTCAAGAAGCTTACATTCCAGTGGTATATGCATGGAAGCTAAAAACCAGTGGTACCCAAAATGTGAGGGATTGGGGGGGGGTGATTCATATTATGAAAATCATTTGCATTATATAATTTATAAATTACTCTCCCCATTTTACAAATATAAAAACTGATACTTAGAAAGTTTAAGTAACTTGCACGTGGTCATGTAATGGCTACTGGAGCCAATATTTAAACCCAAGTTTCCTATTAAGAGCTATGAGAAGAGCAGGTAGGGCTTTAGTGGATAGAGAGCCAGGCTTGGAGCCAGGGGGCCCTGGGTTCAAATGTGACCTCAGATACTTCCTAGCTAGGTGGAACTGATACTTAGTATCGACTCAAAGACAGAAAGTAATGATTTAAAAAATAAGAGTTAGCACGTGAGCCAGGCATCAAAGGGTGAAGAAACTTTGACAATCAAAGATAATCAAAATAATCATCTATATTTATGTAAGTGCTTCAAGGTTTACAAAGTGCTTTCCTCACAATAACCCTGGGAGGTAGGCAGTACAAATATAATTATGCTTTTTTTTCCCTCGTGAACCTGAGCTAGGTGCTCTTTGCTTTTTATTTTATTTTATTCAAACCCTGACCTTCTGTCTAGAATGGTATTGATTCTAAGGCAGAAGAGCAGTAAGGGCTAGGCAATGGGGGTTAAGTGACTTGCCCAGGGTCACACAGCTGGAAAGTGTCTGAGGGCAGATTTAAACCCAGAACTTTCCATCTCTGGATCTCAATCCACTGAGCCACCCAGCTTTTTATTTTAGTATATATATATTATAT
>NW_025375024.1:0-8441 GCF_016433145.1 Gracilinanus agilis
GGAAGAGAGAGAGGAAGGGAGGAAGGAAGAGAGGGAGAAAGGGAGAAGGTGGAGAGAGAGGGTGGGGAGAGAGAGAAAGAAAGAAGGAGAGAGAAAGGAAGGAAAGAAGGAAGGATAAATATGGAGAATTTTTTAAAAACCCATGAGAAGATGTATATGAAAGGATCCTGTATTAGGTAGCTAGAACAATACAATAACATGCACAATGCCTACAATAATATAAATAGAACTAACAATATAATATAGCTGAGTATAGGTCATTATAATGACCTAACCTGACTCCAGAGAAGAAAAGAAAAAATGAACCTCCTTCCTTTTACTGGAGAGGTGGTAGTCTCTGGGCATGGAATAATGTATACATGGTCATATGTATTTGAAATGTTGGTGATTTTGCTGAAACTATTTATTTTTCTTTCCCTTTTAGTCTTTGTTATCAGGAAAGGCTCTCTGGTTAGGAGAAGGGGGATGGCATTTGGGGAAATAAATATAACATACATAATATATATGATCTAAAAACAAAATGATATGAATAAAAAAAATGAATGACACCCAGCTTTTAGCCATTTCCCACTTCTCCCTTTCTCTCCTCTCCTCTCCCTGCTGATCAGACTTCAGACACCTATTTCTGTCTGGTGGCTTTGCCGCCTTCCCTCCTCCTCCATACTCCCTAGCCGGATGTTCCAGGGCTTCTAAGGTCTGGCTCCCATTTACCTTGGCAGTCTCGTCTCCCAGCCTCTACCCACACACAGCCTCCACTCCAGCCCAAGCAGCTTACTCAGAGTCTCCTGAAGGCACTTCCAGTTTTTGCTAAGGCTGTTCTCCCCACTCCGAAATGCCTTCCCCTCCTCCCCTTCAGCCACCTAAATTGTTCCATGCCACCAGATCCATCAAATCCTATCGCCTCAAAAGAGTATCCTTCACTGTTTTCAGCTGAAAAAGATTCTTCCCTCTTCCCAATTCCTCCAGTGCTTATGGATTGAAATAATAACAGGCAACATTTATATATCTATCTATATATCTATAGTATGTATCAGGTACTGTGCTGAGTGCTTTACAAATATTATTTCATTTGATTCTCACGACAACCTTGGGAGGCAGATACTATTACTATCTCCATTTTACAGTTGAGGAAATGATACCATCTTATTTCATATCATGTAGTGTAATATTATATAATGATGATATAATGTGGTATATGATATAGTATTTGATAGGATGGTATAATAAAATGTAAGATATAATATAATTTGAACTTGCCATTTTGACTAATACTTCCATAGCACCTACTATGTGCTGGCCATCATGTTAAGCACTTTACAGATTTTATCTTATTCGATCCTCACAACCACTCTGGGAGTTAGGTGCTACTATTATCTCAATTTTACAGATGAGAAAACTGAGGGTAAGTGACTTGCCCAGGATCACACAGCTACTGAGTGCCTGTGGACAGATTTGAACCTTAGTCCTCCTGACTCCAGGTCCAGTACTTTCTCCACTCTACCAACTAGCTGCCTCAGTTGTACTCACTCAACTCACAAAGAAGTAGAAAGTCTCCCCTAGCAGAGGCTGCTTTGTTTTTGCTTTTGAATCCCAGTGCTTTGTATAGAACGGATGCTCAATCAACGTTGAGCTAAATAAAGCTACTCGGGTCTTATTTTCTGGGTCTTATTTTCTAGTTATCTTTTCTCCCTGGTGTCTACCAGGAGGGTTTAGGATTTGGAGACAGGAAGCCCGCCTGCCTTAGACACTGACACTAGCTTTGTGACCCTGAGCAAGTCACTTTAACTCTCCGGGATTCAGTTCCCTCATCTGTCAAATAAAGGGGTCAGGAAACAGATGGCCAGCTTTACGTTTTGACATGGACTTGTCTCCTGCATTCAACTGTCAGCTCTTGGAGAGTTGGGCTCCTTTCCTTCTTCCTCTTATTATTTCCAGTAAGTGCATAAGAAGTTCTTGCTGGTTGGTTCATTGACTGATTGAACCCCTGAGAAGCAGCCCCCAACATGCTTCAGCGATTGGACAGCTCATCACCTCCTAAGGCAGCCCCTTCCCCTGCTGGACAGCTCTAGCTCCGAGGAAGCTCCGTCTTTATTGACCCTGAACCAAAATATCTTCCCTCTCTCCCTCCCATCTCCTCCCACCTCCCAACTTCCTTCCTCATTGCTCCCAGCACAGTGCTGGCCCTGACAGCTACTTAATAAATCTTCCGTGTCTCTCCCCAGACATGTGCCTGCTGTTCCCCTTAGTGGATTGGCCAATACGTATGGAAGCAGAGATGACCTGGTTCTCGGGGCTGGAAGTGGGGGGTGACAGGAGGCCCGAGATGACACCTCCTTTCACAGGTTGGCCCGGAAGACTCAGCAGCCTCAGTCAGCTGCTCCCACGTGGCAATGGCTCATTGTGTCTTCTCTCCAGCTCCAAGAAAAAGACTTTTCTCACTTTCCTATTGAAGAACTCGTCTGCTTTCAGCCTTCCGGAGACTCTTGGGGATTCGTAAACCAGGTTAGGGAGCAGTCTATCTCTCTAGGGTCCCTTCCAACTCTGAGGTGCTCTGCTTCTCTTCCTGGAGCACCTCTGGTCTTCTCACGCCCATTCCTGGACACGAACAACATTCAGGGACAGAGAGCCCAGAGCAGCAGCCTCCTTCTCTGTGATTCAATCAACAAACATGTATCAAAGCGCCTACTATGTGCCAGAGAGACATAGATCAGTGCCAGGCACTGAGCCTGCCCTTCTGATTTACCCCATTTCAAAGCTTCCATTTCCAAAGAAGAGGACTATACATATTTTCCCAGATCTCTTCTGCTCCTCCATAGGGCAAAGTGTGGTGTTTTTTTTTTTTCCTCAGGATAAAATTGATTTCAAAGCATGTTTGTCAGCTGTTCCCATGTCCCATTCTGGCTTTATTTCAGCTTGCTGCCCTTGGCCCACTTTAGAGTCTAGCCAAACTGGACGGGGCTGCCCCACTCTGGTCTTAGCCTCCCCAGACAAGAAGGTGGTCTCACTATTGTCCCTAGACTTTAGGCAACTTCATAAGCAGACTTTGGTTTTCCCTCTCATAATCACTCAACTCGATTCCTGTTTCATTCCAACTAGTTTTGCCCCTGACACATACCGCTTTGTGAGGGGAGGGAATAAAGATCTCTAAAGCCCCCACTATTTGCTGGGCACCGTGATAAGTTACCTGACTATCTTGTGTGACCTTGGGCCAGTCACTTAGGGCTTTTAGGTGGCTTTTTTATATAAATATATTTATATATTTTATTTCTTATGAACTACATTTAATAACAAATTTCCACACATGGTATCCTAAGCTATCTGATCGAATTTCTCTCCCTCCCTCCTCTTCTCCTTCCTAGTGCTGGCAGGCAATCCGATCTGGGCCATACACGCATTGTAGGCATCTTTCTAAGAAGACGCCAACCTGCATTGGTAAGAACTCATCTTAGAACTCCCCAGACCAATGAAATGGAAGATCGAACCCCTCTTCTTATCCCCTTCTTCTAACTTGAGTTCAAAATATTATAAAATGTAGCTCATGACTGAAACCAAATGGGCAGCAGCAATCCCTTATTGGCATTGGAGTCCTCCATGTTTTGGCCTCTCTTCCTGGTTTGCCCACCATGATGTCTGATGTGTTCCTCCTTTTTCACACGGCCCCTTGGCTTTCTTGGCTCAGCTTCCTCTGCCACCTGAAGGACCTCTGCTTCCTTTCACTAACAGCTTCCTGCCCTCCCTTTGTCTCTGCCAAACGCCCCGGTCAGAAACTTTGAGACTGAATGGTTAGGGAAAGGAACAGAACGGAATAGAATGGAACGGAAGAGATGGGGAGAGGCATGATTTCCCCTAGTATTCTTCTCAATTGGATTCTCATTTTTCTTTGGGTGTGGGAGAGTCCCAGGAAGTTGATTATGAATGGAGAAAGTAGCAGAGATTGTCTGGCATTTCTCTCACACAACCAGAATCCAGGTTCTCTTGCTGGAAGGAATTAGTCCAACTTGGCTGAAGGCCTCGTGAGAGAAGGAGATGGGAGATGCCAAGGGAATCAGACCCTTCTTTCTTTAGAACCAAATCAAGAAAAAGAAAAAAGAGAGGGAGGGCTTCCTTTCTTTTTCCCCTGCTGCTGTACCAAGAGTGCAAGGCAACACGATGAGCTAGAAAGGGATCTTTAAAAGGATAGATATTGGTCAGTCCACAAGAGTCAGTTAATCTCTTATCATGCTAAGTGTTATGGGAAAGGTAAAACCAAGCTCTTTCTGAAAGAGCTCCCACTCTAATGGGTCAGTCAACATGTAATTATTTAGATGTGTATAAGATATAGATGCACACATATGAGTATTTGTGTGTGTGTATGTGTGTGTACATGTGTATGTATGGAGACAGCTAGATGGTTCAGATGATAGAATACTGGGCGTCAGGAAGACCTGAGTTCAAATCTGATCTCAGACATTTACTGGCTGTAATCCTGGCAAGTCACTTATCTCCTGTTTGCCTTAATCCACCCATGAGGGAGATGGCAAACCACTCCAGTATCTTTGCCAAGAAAGTCCCATAGAGAGTATGGGCCCTACGGCCATGAAGAATCAGAAACAACTGAACAACAATAACTCTCTCTCTCTGTGTCTCTCTCTGTGTCTCTGTCTCTCTATTTCCCTCACTTTCTCTCTGTCTCTGTCTCTGTCTCTGTTTCTCTCTCCATCTCTCTCTCCCTCTCTCCTCCCTCCCTCCCTCCCTCTCTCTTTCCCTCTTTCCGTCTCTCTCTCCTTTTCTCCCCCTCCCTCCCTCCCTCCCTCCCTCTCTCTCTCTCTCTCTCTCTCTCTCTCTCTCTCTCTCTCTCTCTCTCAATATATACAGATAGATATACACACATATATACATATACACACATGTAGCATATGTAGCATAAATATCTATACGCACACAGAGTAGAAAGGAAGAGATTTAGAAGGAAATGCATTAAAAGCTGAGGGGTCTGGGAAAAATACCTTGGAGGCTGGGGTTTGAGCTGAGTCTTGAAGGAAACCAAGGAAGAGGTGTCAGAGTTGAGAAGGGAGACTATCCCAGCATGAGGGGCAGCCAGGACAAAGTTGGAGGTCAGGAAGGGGCCATTTGGTGAAGAGTTTTAAACTCTAAGCAGGCTTTTTATATTTGATCCTGGAGGTAACAGGAAGCACTGGCGTTTTTTGAAAAGGGGAATTTCAGGGTCATAGATGTACTTTAGGAGAAGGAATTTGTCAGCTGGATTAGAGTGGGAAGAGATTTAAGGCCAGGAGACTGCCCCTCCCCCCCACCAGGCTCTTATATATTCCAGGGCAGAGGGACAGAGGGGCAGAGGGACTGAGGATCTGTACCAGGTGGTGGCTGTGTGAGTAGAGTTATATGGAATGAGATGAGAGATATGGTAAAGGCACAAACCTCTAATTTCTTTTTTTAAAAATTGATTGATTGATTGATTTAGAATATTTTTCCATGGTTACATGATTCATATTCTCTTCCCTCCCCACTTCTGGAGCTGACAAGCAATTCCACTGGGTTATACATGTATTATTGCTCAAAACCCATTTCCATATTCTTCATATTTGTAACAGAATGATCATTTAAAGTAAAAATCCCGAATCATATCCCCATCGAACCACATGATCAATCACATGTTTTTCTTCTGCATTTCTACTCCCACAGTTCTTTCTCTTGAAGTGGATGGTGTTCTTTCTCATAAGTCCCTCGGGATTGTCCTGGATCATTGCATTACTGTTAGTAGCAAAGTCTATCGAATTCGATCATCCCACAATGTATCAATCTCTGTGTACAGTGTTCTCCTGGTTCTGCTCCTTTCACTCTGCATCAGTTCATGGAGATTCTTCTGGTTCCCATGGAATTCCTCCAGTTCATCATTCCTTACAGCACAAACTTCTAATTCCCGATTTCATTGATATAAAGAAATTACTGGGTGGAGAAATTCTCTCACCTGGGACAAGTTGATACTTCTGCAATATTAGGTAGTTTGCCTAAGGTCAGTATATGTCACAATAATCAAAAAGGATTCAGGAATTTACTTAAATACATGCCAGTCAGACATAGCACGAAGATTTACTTCCTCCTTCAAATATTTGATTTGTCTCTAAAATGGAACAACAACAACAAAAAGCCTCCAAGAAGTTTATCCATCATGTTGGAGCTGACATCAGGAAGTCCTTGTATATATCTTTTCCTTGGGCAAATGAGATGTCAAAGTGCAAGAGAACCAACCTACAGCCTGGCATATCCCAGGCACGCTGACTCTGGACTTAGAAGGTCTGGGTTCAAATCTTGTCCATGATCCTTGGAGCCTTACAAGAGAAAGTGAGGTCTTTGATTTCTCCAGCAATCTCTAGTTCTTTCTCCTTATAGAGAGACTCTGCTGAGGGGTAGAAGGGGGATTACCAGCAGTTCAGTTCCCCTTGGGGGCGGGATAATTGAGTGAAAATGGAGTGAGAAGAGAGAGAGACTCAGTAGGTTTGCAGCGGCTGATCTGAAGTGCCATCTGCTGATTTTAATTTTTATGTTATTTTTCTCAGGATTACATCAATGTTGGCATGAATTCCATTCCCATCATACATCTTATCTTTGGAGACAATGTGTCAGATGTCTTTGACGTGTCTCTTGGGCTACAGTGGTGAGAACATACAGGCCTTTTCATGGGAGACAATTTCTTCATATTTCATTCATTGTTTTTTTATACTAAATTATTGTACCAAATCGGATCTGGGAGGGGGGAAACTTGGAGACTGTTCTGGCCTGTTCTTGCAGGCACCTTTGTATGGGAATCTGAGTTAGAGATTTAAAATCTTTAACATTAACTCACTATATGCTGGTTTGTTGTGAAGTGACTTCTGGGGGGAAGTTTCTGTATTATGGGGGTTTATTTAGGGGTTTATTTTGGAGTAGTGTACAGTCTGGGACTGTGGTTGTTCTTGCCATGAACCTGTATTGTTTTGCTGTGTTTCCCTGGGGCTGAATAAGGATACGGATTGCAATAGTTTTTCAGTAAAAGGGAATGCTAGTATGAAGAGTCACATAGGGGAAATTGAGTGAGAATCTCCATCCTCCTGACACTTGCTTTGCGGGTTCCAGAGCTGGTGACGAGCTGTGCTAAACGTCAAGGGCTTTGATGGCTTCCTGCAAGACTCCCCACTCATTGTCTTATTATATACATTTGGAGGATTCTGTGGGTCACCTGCCCACGGAGAGGGCAGATGATTTGTTTATAGGCTCAGACAAGAATAATAAGCAGAGTAAGAGGGTAAGATTCAACCCAGTCTATCTGTATTCAATATTTTATTAACCTGAGTACTGCCAAGCCTGTGTGTGTGTGTGTGTGTGTGTGTGTGTGTGTGTGTGTGTGTGTGTCTCCAGACATCAACTCAAACTCTTATGTTCTGAGGGAAAGCTCTGGGTGGAAGAGAAAACAAACAAAGCTGAATTTTGATCTACCAGGGGGATCCCTAAGTAGAAGCATACCCTAAAATGACTGAGCACAGCTTGTGATAATCCAAGGCTCTGATTCTAGTCTTTGGATCACAAATTTAAAAATAATAACATAGAACCTAGGAGAGGCCAATTTCATTTGTAATCCTATAAATACCTTTCTATTGAGGCAGCTCAGCCATTCACTGGTGATAAACAATTTTCAACAGGTGCCAGAGGATTGAATAACTTGTACATGGTCATACAACGATGAAGGTTAAAGGCTATGACCCACCAGAGCATGCTGTTTCTCAGCATCTAAAACAGTGGAAGGGAGTTTCCACATCTGACGTTCCCAGCACTAATGGAATTACAAATCTGGAATGAAAGAGAAAAATTTATTTCCAAATGCTTCTTATGGTTGATAGCATCAGTGAAAAGGAGGTTAAAGATGTCTTCAATACTTCTTTTTTTTATCTTTACTTTCTCTCTTGGAATCAATACTATATATTGGTTTTAAGGCAGAAGAGTGGTAAGGGCTGGGCAAGATGGGGTAAGTGTCTTGCCCAAAGTCACCACCATTTTTTCCTTGCTTGTATCCTGAACACTTAGCACCATGCCTAGCCTAATAAACATTTATTGTCTTGTCTTGCCTGCTTTGTAATGTCCTCGAGACTACAGACTTTCCAGGTTGGATCTAGACCTACTGCTAGGGAAAGGACTAATGTCTGACCCATCTATTTCTGATCTGAACCCCTGAGACCTTGCATGAGAACTGCACCAATGTTGACAATAGGGGAGGAGCATCCATCCATCCACTCAGCCACACCATGTCTTTTCCCTACTCTGGAAGTCTTGATAAGACCTCTATTTCCTTGGATAATAAAGTAGCTTCTTCTTCATTCAGTCACATTGTCAGATACATGAGAATGATGGGCACTTGGGCCCATTCCGTCTCACATCTCTCCTCTCCTCTCCTCTCCTCTCCTCTCCTCTCC
>NW_025375025.1:0-4420 GCF_016433145.1 Gracilinanus agilis
CTCTCTCTGTCTCTGTCTCTATCTATCTCTCTCTGTCTCTCTGTTTCTCTCTGTCTCTGTCTCTGACTCTCTCTGTCTCTCTCTGTCTCTCCCCCCACCCCCACCACCTGATTTGTCTCTCTCTGTCTCTACCTCTCTTTTTCTCTGTCTCTCCCTCTGTCTCTCTGTCTCTGTCTCTGTCTCTATCTCTCTGTCTCTCTCCCTCTCTCTCTGTCTCTGTCTCTCTCTCTGTCTCTCTCCCCCTAACCCCGCCACCCCCTTTTTGTCTCTCTCTGTCTCTATCCCTCTGTCTCTCTCTGTTTCTCTCTGTCTCTCTCTGTCTCTGTCTCTCTCGGCCACCTGATCTGTCTCTCTCTGTCTCTATCTCTCTTTTTCTCTGTCTCTGTCTCTCTCTGTCTCTCTCCCCCTACCCCTACCACCCCCTGTCTGCCTCTCTTTTAGGGAAGCTTCTCAGTACACAAACGCTGCTGAAAGGAACTCCTGTCATTTAAAAGACTAACCTCAGTAACCAAGGCTTGAGTCAAACAGGATGTCACAACATCTCAGTTGTAAGTTCCTTTTCATTGGGGGGCAGGAGAGGGAAAAGGCTGGCAGAACCCTTTACTTCACATGGAAGGGGCAGAATCTAGGCTTTGGGGGTTACAGAGGGGATGTTCTCTCCACCTGGACAATCCTGCCAATTTAAGTATTAGTGAGAATCAACACCAGATATAAAGAAAGGATACTTCAAGGGGCAGCAAAGTGGCTCAGCAGATAGAAAGTCAGGCTTGGAAATGGAAAGCCTCGGGTTCAAATATGGCCTCAGACATTTCTTAGCTGCATGACCCTGGGCAAGTCACTTAACCCCAATTGCCTAGCCCTTATTGCTCTTCTGCCTTGGATCTGATACTTAGCATCAATTCTAAGACAGACAGTAAGATTTTCTTTTAATTTTTAGAGTATTCTTACTGTTTTTCCCTGTTAGAATACAAAATCAAGGGGTCAGCTAGCTGAATTGAGAGAGAGGACTGGAGACAGGAGGTCCTGAGTTCAAATGTGACCTCCAACACTTCCTAGCTGTGTGACCCTGGACAAGTCACTTAACTCCCATTGCCTAGCCCTTACCACTCTTCTGCTTGGAACACTGATACTTAGTATAGATTCTAAGACAGAAAGTAAGGGGGGGGGATAAAAAAAGAAGAAAAAGAAAAGGAAAGGACACTTCAGTCTGTAAAATAGTCGGGCTTTTTTACAGATCTAATTTTGTTTTTGTTTTTTTCCCCACTGTTTCTGCACAAATGGCACTGGGACCCTAGAACCTTCTACCTCCTAGGCAAACTCACCAAATGGCATATAGCATTACACTCTCCCAGTGCCTGGCACATGGGAAATGCTTAATAATTGATGGATTCACATCAGAAATGAGGAACCAATCAGATGTGGCTGAGAGGGACCCTGTTCCTTCCTCTAAAACACCTGGAGCTCTCTGGGATATCTGAGCTGCTCCAGAGCAGGGAATGATGACGGGAGGAATGGAGGCAAGAGCTTGGTGCGATGGTGGGCTGTCCCCAGTGAGCGATCCTAAGGGCCACTTCTCCCAGAAGCATCCTGGACTCCCCTGGTATTCAAGACCTCCATCTGGATTCCCATCACACCCTTGGCTACAGGCAGCAGTGATAGGAGCCTGGGTGCCCCATCCCCTCCAGATTCTGCTTTCTAATCTCTGTCCTACCTTCCTTATACCTTCAGTATCTCCAAGTCAGCTGTGACATCTTCCCTTGGGATGCTGGGATTTGTTAGGGGGAGGCTGAGTGTGGCATGGAAGACCAGGCTTTGAACCCAAGCCCTCCATCTCTGATCCAGAAGCTTCGCCACTGCACCAAATGTTCAGCCAACGGCAAGCACTAAACAGATTGCAGAATTGATCTGTGAGTTAAACTTGGCTAAACACCTATTACGTTAAGCCAAGTGCCTTTAGTATACTCTGGCTGGGAAGCTCCTTATCAGTCCAGCGACTTAGCATCATCAGAAGATAAAAATGAGAAGACAGAACTCTGCAATAAAGCAGTTCAAGTGAAGTCGACAGGTAGTAAGTGCTTGCTGTAAGCCAGGCATGGTGCTAAGCGCTGGTAATGTGAATACCAGCAGAAAGAAAGACAGTGCCTGCCCTCAGGGAGCTTACATTCTCTTAAGGAAAGACAAGCTATAAAGGGAAGCTGAAAAGCAGAGATCGAGGGGAAGGAGACAGAGGAAGATGAACCACATCACCAGGAAACAGAACCAATATGGCTAACCCTTCGATGAGGATCTCCTCTCCTCAGCAGCCATTGTGGAACTAAATCACTTGTACTCTGTGACATCCACACCTATATATGTTACATGGAAAAGTCAAAAGAGCACCTAAGATTCCAAAGCCAGGAATGAGTAATTGTATCTGACCAAAGACATATGGAAGAAATCCATGCTCGAAGGGTGAAAGTGGGGAGGAAATCCATGCGTTGTAAAAAATGTCCAGAGGAGGGCAGCTGGGTAGCTCAGTGGATTGAGAGTCAGGCTTAGAGACAAGAGGTCCTTGGTTCAAATCTGACCTCAGACGCTTCCCAGCTGTGTGACCCTGGGCAAGTCACTTGACTCCCATTGCCCACCCTTACCACTCTTCCGCCAATACACAGACGTTAAGGGTTTAAAAAAAAATGTCTAGAGTCAGAAGTACAGCCTGCAGGGAAATGAAGGCATGGCTGCTCTGGGCATCATCCTCCTTAAGATGGAGATTCTAGAAGGAACTATCCAAACAGAAGGAGAGCTACTTCCAATGAGTGTAGTCTAGACAGAGTTAGTTTCCAAGCAAAGAGATGCTTATGGCATAATAGAGAAAGCCAGAAAAGTCAGGAGGCAGCCTTGGAGAGGAGTGAAGATTGGAAAGAAGCTCTGATCCAACCTGCTGAAAAATATTTTCTACTAAAAAAAATAATAACAGGCAATGGACGAAAGTAAAGAGAGCGAGTATGACAAGCGCCATTTCTTAGTGAAGTTTAGCTGATGCAAAACAGCAACCACAATGAAGAGACTCAAAAGAACCCGGAACCCACATCAGCCAGCAAAGCCCTTGATCTCCACGCCAAGCTGAGAGGCACAGCAGCTGATGGCAATATTTGCTTAGAATACAGAAGCTCGTTTGCAAGACACTTTGGAAGAGAGGTAAATTACAAGTACTAGGAAAGGAGACAGAAGAGCCAATGGCACAAAACCCAGCTAAACCTAATATCTAACACTTGCTCTATACCCTTATCTCCTGACATCCCCTTTGAACCTATTGACATTATTTTCACCATTTTACAGATGAGGTAACTGAGGCAGGTGAAGTAACTTGCTCAGGATCACAGAGCTGGTGGTAGAATAAAAGCATAGATTGAGGGCTAGAAGGGACCTCCAGAGTCACCTAGTCTGATCCCCTCATTAAACAGATGAGGAAACTGAGGCTCATAAAAGTTAGATGGTCAAGGACAAATAGGTAAAATGTGGCAGAACTATGATTCAAAGTCAAATCTTCTCTGACTCCAAATTCTGTTTTCCTTCCATTGAACTGGGTTGCTTCTCAATTATTGTAGGCAGGATTCGCAATCCAGGTCCTCCTTCCTCTGTGTTCAACACTCTCGCTTCACTCTGAACATCCCAAGAGCAGGTATTTACATGAACCACCTCCCCATGAAATAGAACCAGTCTGGCCAGCCCTTCTATGCTGATCTTCTCTCCTCAACAACCATTTTGGAATTAACCCAAAACCAAGAACTGTTATCTGACCAAAGACATATGGAAGAAATCTGCACAAAAGGCATCAATTCTTTCTTAAACCCTTACCTTCTGTCTTAGAATCAATACTGTGTATTGGTTCCAAGGCAGATGAATGGTAAGGGTCAGAGTAATGGGAATTAAATGACTTGCCCAGGGACACATGGCTAGGAAGTGTCTGAAGCCATATTTGAACCCAGGACTTTCCATCTCTGGACCTGGCTCTCAATCCACCAAGCTCCACTAGCCACACCCATAAACTCTTTCCTATATACACAGCCAGGATAACCTTATTGGACATAGGAGAAGTAGACAGTATATCAGCTAATAATTATAGCTGACTTTAAGTTTCTCCAAATGTCTATGCACATTATACCAGGAAAACAAGACATCATGAAATGGAACAGGCCCCCTAGCATTTCCTTTTTAAAAATCCAATTTTATTTTATTTTCAGGTCCAAATTCTCTCCTTTCTACTTGCCCCAATCCCCACACCATCGAGGTAGGGAAATCCATTATAAATATAAATATATGTATGTATATAAAATCAAGCAAAGCAAATTCTCACCTGAAGAAAGAGAGAGAAGAGAGAAGGAAGGAAAGAAGGAAGGAAGGAAGGAAGGAAGGAAGGAAGGAAGCTGTCTCTTATACA
>NW_025375026.1:0-3121 GCF_016433145.1 Gracilinanus agilis
ATATATATATATACATATATATACACATATATATGTATATGTATGTATGTATGTATATATATTTGTGTGTGTATTATTTACTTTTGACATTATTTTCTTTTTAATTTTTGAGTTCTATATTTTCTCCCAACTTCCTACCTGTCCCCTACTCACTGAGAAGGCAAGCAGAGATATTAATTATACATATGAAATCATGTCAAATAAATTGCCATGTTAGCCATATCACAAGAAAAATAATGAAGGAAATAAAACTATATTTCAATCTGTACTCAAAGTTCATCAGTTCTTCTGAAGTGGATAGCATTTTTCATCATGAATCTTTTGGAATCACCTTGGGTCATCGTGTTGATCAAAGTAGCTATCTTTCACAGTTGATTATCACTACAACATTTCTGTTGTGCACAATGATCTACTCTTTCTTCTCATTTTGTTTTGCATCAGTTCATATAGGTTTTGCCATATTTTTATGAACAACTCCCAAGTCATTTCTAGTCACACAATAACACTTCACAATCATATGCCACAAATTGTTTAACCATTTCACCAATTGATGAACATTTCTTCAGTTTCCAGTTCTTTGCTATCACAAAAAAGCTGTTATAAATATTTTTGTGCATAGAGTTTCTTTTCCTTTTTCTTTAGTCTCTGTGATATTGACTTGGTAGTAGTACTGCTGAGTCAAAGGGTATACACTGTTTTATAGCCCTTTGGGCATAGCTCCAAATTATCTTCCAGAACTATTGTACCAGTTAACAATTCCATCAATAGATAGTTTTGGTTTCTTCTTCTGAAAACTGCCTATTCATATCCTTTGACCACCTATCAATTGGGGAATGGCTTTTATTTTTATAAATTTGAAGCCATTCCCCAATTGATAGGTGGTCAGACGATATGAACTATCTATAGTCATATAGAAATATTCTAAACCACTACTGATTAGAGAAATGCAAATTAAAACAACTCTGAGGTACTATCAGAAATGACAAATACTGGTGGAGATAAGGGAAAATAGGTACACTAATAAACTGTTGATGGAATTTCATTAAATATCAATCTTTTCTCCCTGAAGCATTATACTCAATTCTGTTGGCTAGATGATTTTTGGTTGTAAAACCAGCTCCTTTCCCTTTTGGTATATTATATCCCAAACACTCTACTCCTTTAAGGTAGAAGCTGCTAAATCGTGTGTGATCTTGACTGCATCTGCATGTTATTTGAATTGTTTTTGGATACTTGCCATATATTCTCCTTGATCTGGGAGCTCTGGAATTTGGCAATAACATTCCTGAAAGTTTTAATTTGGGGATCTTTTTCAGGAGATGATCAGTGGATTCTTTTAATTTCTGCTTTACCCTCTAGATCTAAGCTATATATAGGCAACTATAAGTGTTAGTGCTCCTCTCTGCCTGGGAACTGAGATCAGAGTCCCTGCTCCTTTTTGACTGACCACAAGCACTCTTCTCAGCTATGAAACTGTGATCAGAACTGGTTATAGGCAAAGGAGTTGTCAAGAAGTTCAAACTGGACCAAGTGCCAGCAGAGGTCCTCTGCAATCTCTTTCTGATCAGTTATCCTACCCCTTTGCTGTCTTCAGGCTAAGAACTTGAAGTTGCTACTTCTGCTCAGCTCCAAGGCCCACTGCTGGTGCTGGTGTTGTACTTTAGGATCCCACTCAGATGGCACAGATCTCTCTTGCTAACCTTCTAAAAAATCTTAGACTACAAAAATATCTCACCTTGACCTTTTATTGTCTCTGCTACTCCAAAATTTGATTTGAGGAATTATTTTAAAATTATTCGGAGGACAATTTGGGGAGAGTTCTTCTGGGTTGCTGCCTATAATTCACCATCTTTGATTTCAAACCATTAATGGGTACTTTTTAAGTCTGGTCATTGAACCAATTTCAGATACAACTATTCATATTACTATTTAATCCATATAGCTCTATTATTCCATAAGAATAGTATGAGACATTATCAAATACTTTGCTAATATCTGGACATGCTATAATTGAAGCATTCCCCTGAAATACCAGTTTAGTAACCTTGTCAAAAAAGGAAATAAAGTCAGTCTGGTAGAACCTAATCTTGATGAAGGCATGCTAGCTCTTAGTAATCACTACTTTTTTTCTTCTTTTCCACAATATAACTAAGAATATTAAGCAATTTTTTATTGTTCCTCTTTCCAGCCTCAGCTCATTCTTAGCTTTTGTGCCTCTAACTCTTTGCCTATAACTGTGTGTTTTTGTATATATCTTTTATTGCTTGTCCTATTACTGTTTTCTGCATACCTTTAAAAAATACAAGTTGGTTGATGAACCCCCTATATATCTGTATTATTCTTTTCAGATAACTTTTTTTTTTTTTGCTTTTGAAGTTGCCTTCTATTTTGTCTTTAGAATTTTACTTGAGTTTCTTATGTGACTTCTTCTCTAGCATTTTAGTCCATGGGATCCTATCTAAATTACTCTGACCTTTTGAAACCCACTTTCCTAAAATTTGACATGCATGTCAGACTATGTCTAGCCTTCTTTTCTTTTTATGTCACAGATTACAAGGGAAATGATTATTTCCTCTCAAAGTTCCATCATTCTTGCCCTTGTAACTTGTTCTTCTCTATTAGTATCCAATCTAGTATCGAATTTCCCTTTGTGAGTCCCTCCACTTTTTGGAGACTGAATTATTGTTCATTCAAGTAAATATATCATTATATACTTTGCTTCGGCAGAGGTAGAGAGCTCCAGATGCATGGATAATTGAATTTTCTCATCATTACAATATCATGCTTCTGATGTAACTTTGTGATCTTTTTTCCTAATTCCTCAAATACTTCCTCTCATAGGGAATGGATATCTTAGATGCATTTTCCATGTTATTCAAATAATTTTAGTGAATGGTGGGACCAATTTTATAAGTTCACCTCTGTATTTGTCAGAGCAGGAATTTAGCTCAAATATTTAAGAAAACATCAAGGTAATTACTGTTGCTGATTTTTTGAAAAACTAGCTGCAATCTTCTTGTCTTTGGTAATACTTAGCAACAGAGAGAGGCACTGAGTGAAATAAACTTTAGGGGGATGGAATATCTATCTATCTATCTATCTATCTATCTATCTATCTATC
>NW_025375027.1:0-3327 GCF_016433145.1 Gracilinanus agilis
GAAGGGAGAAAGAGAGAGAGGTGGGGAGGGAGGGAGAGAGGGAAGAAGGAAGGAAGGAGAGGAGAGGAGAGAAGAAGAGAAGAAGAAGGAAGTGCAGGAAGAAGGATAAGATGGGAATGGTGTTTGGAATAAGTCTGTGGAGGACCTTGAACATTTTATATGGCCTAGTAAAGACTAAGTCACATGCAGGAGAAAAGAAGGAAAAGATGAGTGGGTAGAGCATTAAAGAAGGCAAGAGATGGAAGACAGAAATGATAGGAAAAGAAGAAAAAGAAAAGGATACAGTTGAAAGAGCATGGGCTATGGAGTCAGGACCTCCATTCAGATCTCAAAGTGATTGATTGCTACCTACATGACTTTACATAAGTCTTTTGGTTTCCTTGGGTCAGCCTACTCACCTATCAAATGGGTAGATGGGCTGAGATGATCACTAAAGTGCCTCACAGCTGTGGTTAGGGAGTCAGCCAACATTTATTAAGAACTTTCTTTGTATCGAGCACTATCCTAACAGATCAGGATACAAAGAAAGACAAAGAGGAGTTCACATATGGGAGAAAACATGCAAAAAAAATTTTTTTTAATGTATATACAAGATCTATGCAGTGTAAATGGAAGGTGTCTTAAATGAGAAAGAGAGGTACAGAAGGGAAGTACCAGTTGAGTGTTCCACTGAGTCACAATGGGACAATTTCATATTCCCAGTAGTAGAGATTGAATTTTTTAATACCATTTATAAGACTATGACTTAATTTGTACAACCAATACCCCACTTTTCCCTTCCCATCCCCTCCTTTGTTGCTTTCATCATGTTCTCTATCAACCCATTTCCCAACCTCTTCCCAGGGGATCTGTCATTCATTCCAATGTATCTGTTTTTTGTTTTTTAATCCCACCACCCACCCATTTGATGAATAGTGATTAATTTTGAGGTTAACTACTCAAGCTGTCCCTTGTGCAATTGTTCCTTGTTCAGAAGAATTCATTGACCTAGACCTTAGCAAACAAGTTGCTAGGTTCGTCCATAAAAATTAATGTCATGTTGTGGTGCTTTCCCACACTGAGAGATAAGCATTCTTTCTCCCTTCAAAACTTCACATCCATTAATTTGAGTGCATGCTTGCTGAATCACCTTAGTCTTCCTGTGCCTCCTCAGGTTAGTCAGACCAGGCTGGTAAAGTAGAAAGGGTCCTGGACCAAAAATAAGGAGGCTTTTTGTCCTGCTTTCAACACTAATAAATTCTGTGATCTTTGGCCAGTGCCCATAAAACCTTAGTATTGGAAGAAAATCTAGAGAATGTACTTCCCCTTCATCTTACAGATGAAGAAATGGCGACAGAGAGGAAGAGACTTGGTCGAGGTCATTCAAAGAATTCATGGCTCTTTTTCATGGTTCATAACTGGATTTAGAGGCTATAATGCATAAGGAATATACATATTGTCCTTCCTCCTTATCCCAGGTACCATGGTGAGAAAGGACTCCCATTCTGCCTCCCCTCCTTACTGATCTCTCCTTCCCCAGTTTGGCCCCAGAACATCATAGGAGACCCTAGGTAGAACACCTGGAAGGGTCCTGTGCATTGGGAGATTTGAGGAAGGGGAATTATGACAATTTAGGGGTTGGGAGGGCAGATAAGATGCTTGTATTTTAGTGGAAGAAAGATCTTTGTCTCCCTTCCCAGGGATTTAGGGAAGTGACTGAGAAGTAGACGCGGAATGTGATATATAAGGGCTCTGGTACTGGGGGGTTCACAGGTGAGGGGGAAAATTGCTTGCTACCTCTCTCTCCTTTAGCCCACATTAATCAGGGTTATTTAGGAAGAAGAGTTTGTCCTGAGGAACTAGATGAGATCAGACAGATAGAAATAGGCTAGCTTTGTCAAATAGGGCAGGGGGCACATTTTCCTCAAATGGCCTCTTCATAATTTCCCAAAATTCCCCTTTCTCTCTTCCCTTCTTAAAGTAACCGGCAGCCTCTGTTACTGAGCCAGGGGGCTGTCTCCTAGGTGCACTGTACCAAAGTCCTCAGGTCCAAAGAATGGGCGAGCCTTCTAAGAACATATCTCTCCCATCACCACCCCTTGCTAGGCCCCATAGAGCTAGACAATGCAAGTGACTCCTCAGCCATCTTGGTGGATAGCACAACAGGCAAGGTCCTTGTAAAGCAGGAAATGTAGAATCAGAGGATGAAAATGGTAAATATTCCTTTTACATTGCCCGCAAATGGACCCCAGTCCAAAAGCATCAAAAAATCAAGGACAGAGTCACCAACTGGTTTCATCCCAATGACTCACACAAAGAAGATTAAGAGAGAGTCCAAGTGGCCTCCTCTTAGGAACATAAAGCCAGAACAGAACAGAAGCCCAGAAATCAACTACATTAGAAGGTAAATTCCTTAAGGGGCAGGGAGTGTTTTGTTTCACATAGCAGAAGATGGGAAGATTTGAATGAGCTGATGCAAGATAAAACAAGTAGAACCAAGAAAACAATGTATCTTATAATCCAATCAACCAAAAAATGATACTATATACTTTGTAATTAACCTGGCCTGAGAAGAGACGAGAATCTGCTCCTTCTCTCCCTTCTTTTCAGGGAGGGTGACTGTGGGGATGTAATATTGCACATATTGTCAGAATTGATTTGCTTTGCCATACTGCTTTTTTTTCCTCTTCCTTTTTCATTCTTTGTTATAAAGGATGGTTTTCTGGGAGGAAGAGACATAAGGGATATATTTGGAAATGAAGGTGATGAAAAATATAAGATATGAATAAAAAGTGGTTTTTAAAGAGTTCATAGGAGGAAAAAGATTTAAAATAACTGCAGATAGTATAAAATATTCGAGTCTACCTACCAAGACACACATGAACCAATGAACACAATTACAAAACACATATAAAGACAGATCTAAACAAGTGGAGAAATGCTCATGGGTGGACCAATCCATTATAATAAAAATGGCAATACTGTCTAAACTAATTTACTTATTCCATGCCACGTCAATCACACTACCAAAGAATTACTTTATAGAACTAGAAAAAAAGAATAATGAAATCCATTTGGAAGGAAAAAAAGTTAAGAATAATAAGGGAATTGAAGATTTTTTAAAAATGTAAAATAAGACGGCATAGCAATACCATATCTCAAGCTACACAACAAAGCAATAATTATCAAAATAATCTGGTACTAATTTCAAGGGAAATAATGAAAAAAAATGTGAAGGAAGGGGGCCTAGCAGTACCAGATATTAAACTATACTATAAAGCAGCAGTCATCAAAACAATATGGTACTGGCTAAGAGATAGAGAGGAGGATCAATGGAATAGACTTGGG
>NW_025375028.1:0-7281 GCF_016433145.1 Gracilinanus agilis
GGCCTGTGTGCCTGATAAGAGTCCTGAAATGTTGGCCGATTGAGTTCTGATGATATCATTGCTTCATAGTTTACAGCATTACAAAAATCAATCTACAAACATAAAAAAAAAATGTCTTGAGGGCATCTAGGCAGCTCAGTGAATTGAGAATCAGGCCCAGAGATGGGAGGTCCTAGGTTCAAATCTGGTCTCAGACACTTCCTAGCTATGTGACCCTGGGCAAGTCACTTAACCTCCCTTGCCTACTTAGTTCTCCTGCCATGGAACCAGTGGAAATTAAGGTTTGTTTGCTTTTTAAAGAAAAGAATTTCTTGCTAAAGAGTAAAAAGTAGGTGAAAAAGTCATGGAGAGTATAAATAGCAACTCATTATCATTTCAGTAATTGTTGAACAATCCTGCCTAAATATATGCATGCTTCCTTTGTTGATTATCACAAAACCTTAGACCCAGTTCCATTTCCATGGTTTATTGATGTATGGCAAATATAGAAAACAGGCCCAAGGCTAGTGAAAACACTACAGTCTCCTATTTTCATCTAGAAAACTATCCAACTTAAATCATAAAACCAACATAATATCAAAATCAATTTATATTAAATATAGCATTTTTCAAGGAAACACAAGATTATGGTTCTATCTGTTCTAAAATCCTTTATCATCTCTTCTAGATAGAGCTAATATGTTTTCCAGATTAAACAGGGAACCAAATCAAAACATCTTATCACTTGATTTTCATGGATAGTGTTAAACTAGGTGGAACTACTCTAAAACATGTTCTCTTATTTTGTGAAATCTTGCTCCAGCAACATTGAATTATAATTTGGATTCTCCAATATTCAAAACTCTGATTTTGTTTATTGGGAAATTGACTACACAAATACCCATTGCAACCCATCTATGACTTTCTATCCTGTGTGATTCATCCATATTTTTTTTCAAAAGTCCACTATAAGGGATTCATCCAGTGCTGGATATTTTCTTTCTCTTTCTTCTAATAGCATGAGGATTCCAATGGAGTACTCTGGAAATCTACCCATTTTCCTTTGTATTGCCCACACAGCCAGACCATCTATTTTTTTATAGTTCCATTCTTTGATGTTTTTTACTCCAGTTGTTTTTTTTTTTTTTAATTTCCATGTTGGTTATATGTCACACCCGTTGACATCCACCATGTGCCCCTCCATTACCCAATATGGGACACTGATTTTTACCTCTTCAAAGATGGCAGTGTTCTGTGTTTTGCTGCCATAAAATAACATTTACAAAATGATAGCATTGAAAAGATGAGCCTTTGTTGTCATGGGAAGTTTAGGTCCAGTAAAAGGGCCTTGCAATTTCCTGAAAGTAATCCAGCCCATTGTCCTTCTTTTAAACTCTGGGCCCAATTCTTTGTCCTTCTGTTTAGTATGCCCCAAATATACAGGTTGTTGGACAAATTCTATAGGGCATCCATCCAAATGCATGTGAAATCTAAGCAATAGGCATTCTTCTTACTCTAAATGTAAGGTCTTTGTCCATGGGCCAGGGGTTCCATTATAATAGGAGCTGAATCATATCGTTCTTTTCATCCTTGCTAAAAGTTAAATCAGAAGAATGAAGGAAGAAGAATGAAGGTACACTTTGGAGAGGTAAAGAAAGGTGTCAGGAAAATGAATTTTATCATATTCTCAGAGGCTACAAGAAGCATTAATCCAAAGGACATTAATTTGATCTTCATGGATTGTAGGGATAATTTGTAAAAAGGACTCCATGAAAATAATTGCAGTTTATGTATTAATGTATTGATGATAAAATGGGGAGAAAACATCTATGAAGAACTCGATAAGCCTCCTCACATCAAATCAACATCTGATCTGATAACGGTGAATTCAATGCAAAGGTGGGAAAAGGTGAGAATGGGGGAGGAAAACACCAACCAATATTTATATAGTACTTTAAGGTTTATAAAGCACTTCACAAATATTATTTCCAATTTACCCTCACAACACCCCTCAGAGATAGGTGCTATTATTATCCCTATTTTAGAGATGAGGAAATTGAGGCAAATAAAAGTTAAATGAATTGACCAACGTCACTCTACTAGTTAACGTCTGAGGCCGAATTTGAACTTATCTCACTGACTCCAGGTCCAGACCTCAATTCTTTGCTCTACCTATTTGCCTCTAGAAAAGAAACATGAGCAAGTAATATTCAAGAGAAAGAAATGAGAGAGTTCAAAGATTTGTGGATTATGCAGAAACTTCATGCCTTTATGTCACAAATCTTTCTTTGAAAAAAAAATTGGTAGGTCCTGGGTATGAGAAGCACCAAGAATTACCACAAAAAGTCACAATTGACTACATTTTAACAGATAAAAAAGGACTTATTATTGACATAGGTGGCATCCCCTGAGTAAATTTTCTAGGCACAGTCAATCTACTGATTTCTTTAAGCTCATATCAGAATTTCAACAAGCAAACCAAAAACTAGGAAAAATGAATAATGAGAAGCAGCAAGAACCCAAGTGGCTCCTGAATCCCCCATGCTTGGTAAGCACCAGTTGCATCTACCAGTTACTTGGTAAGTCCCCATTGCCTCTCTTATTAACTCTGACTTTACTTACTTGTACAGGGTCAGTACTCAGATCCTCCTGATTCTCAGCTCAGCACTCATTCCATTCTATTGCCTCTCTGACAAGTTTAACTATTTTTCCCATCTGTAAAATGAGGAAGTTAGGAAGTTTCATTAAGTCATTTGAAAAGTCCCTTCCAGGGACAGCTAAGTAGCACAGTTAATAGAGTACAAGCCTGGAATCGGGAGAACCTGGGTTCAAATATGAACTCAGACACTTCATAGTCGTGCGACTCTGGAAAAGTCACTTAACCCCAATTTCCTAGCCCCTGCCATTCTTCTTCTAAGAATTCATAAAAAGAGGACAGTTAGGTGGCTTAGTGGATAGAGAGCCATGTCTGGAGACAGGAGGTCCTGGGTTCAAATCTGACCTCAGACACTTCCTACCTGTATGACTGGAAGCAAATCACTTAACCCCCATTGCCTAGCCCTCGTCATTCTTCAGCCTTAGAACCAATACATAGTATTGATTGTATAGTATTATTATATAGTATCAAAACATGGTCTTGATTATGTAGTATTATTACATGGTATCAAAACATGGTCTTGATTATAGAATATTATTACATGGTATCAAAACATGGTTTTAATTATAGAGTATTATTACATGGTATCAAAACATGGTCTTGATTATGTAGTAGCATTACATGGCATCAAGACATGGTCTTGATTACATAGAATTAATTCTAAGAAGGTAAAGGTTTTTTATTTAAAATTTAAATTTAAAAATGTTTTTAATTAAAAATAATTTTAAATATTTTTAAAAATTGATACTAAGACAGAAGGGAAGGATTTTTAAAAAGAAAAGTTCCCTAAAGTCCCCTAAAGTCCCTAAAGTCTTCCTGCTCTAAAGCCCCGAAGAGTCTAAGAAAAATAGCTTACTTCCTCTGTCAGTTGCTACTTGCTTGAACAAGGAACTTAACTGCTCTATTTTTGAGTTTCTCCATCTGGTTTATCACTCAGAGCTCCCCCAAAGACACAGATTCCCATAAAATCCAACCCCCATAAAACCCAAACAGAAAAGGAGATAAGTATATTCAGCTGCAACTTGCTCAGACATTACTTATTCACAGGAGCATAGATGGCTGATTTAGAGTGAGAAGGGATCTTAGAAGTCATTGAAGGCATGAGCTCGAGAGCCCATGCTTATTTTTGTTAATGACCTAAAATTTCCTTGGCTGACCCATAGATATAGCACAAAATTTCTAATTGGATTTGTTAATGTCAGGCTGAAAGTCCTGATTCATTGTGGAAGGAGAGAAAATCTCCATCAAAACATCTGCTCCAACTTGAATGTAAACTGGTCGCAATATATGTGAGGCCACATTCATTCACAGGCAGGGCTGGAGCATGGTTTGGGTGTGCCACCTGTTTAGACCAGGCTCCTTGCATGCCTATGATAGCATACATGCATTCCATACCATAGATATTAGGCCATACCATACAATACAAAAAAATATATTTATTAAGTACTTCTGTGTAGAATACTGATCTTCAGTCTAGGAGAAATAAAGAGTCTCTCTCAGTTTACATTCTTAGGGAGCTTCTAGACTAATAGGGAATTTGTAACATTGCTTTTTTTCTTCATCACCCCTTTGCTTAGCACAGAGTCTGGCAGGTAATAAAAATTTAATATATTCTTGCTGATTGAGATCAAGAGAAAGTTTCATTAAAAGTAAAGAAGCAGGGTAGCTAGGTGGCTCAGTGGTTAGAGAGCCCAAGCCTGCAGATGGGAGGTCCTGGGGTCAAATCTAATCTCAGAGACTTCCTAGCTGTGTGATCCTGGGCAAGTCACTTAACTCCGATTGCCTATATTTTTACTGCTCTTCTGCCTTAGAACTAATACTTAGATTCTAAGATGGAAGGTAAAGACTAAAAAAATAAGTAATGGTGGGGGAAGGGGAGGGGGGAAGGGGAGAAGGGTCAAGGGAATTCCTAAGTTTCAGAAAGCCCCAAACTGAGTGGCTCCACCACTACCCCATACGCATCAGGATCAATGAGAATTTGTTCATGTGGGCACTGTACACTAAATTTTCTCTTGATCTCTACTGAGTCTCAGCTATTCCTTGCTCACAATTCCTCTGGCTTAATTTCTTCAGCATCCTCCTTTATCTGCCTGGAATTCTTGAGGTGTTTTCTGGTTGGGGCATTGACTGGGAGGAACCCACAGCTTTCAAAGTATCCATGGAGTGAAAGAAAGCTGAATTTAGGCTACCTGCATTAGAATCCTGAGTAGAATCTGTGTGGCCTTGGACAACCTGCCTGGGACTCAGTGTCTCACCTATAAAATGATAGGATTGGACCTCTAAAGTCCCTTTCTAGTAGAAAGAACCTAAGTATTGATCTGTTTGTTCTACTGGAGAGGGTGGTGGTGGATGGAGAAGTGTTAACTCTTCCCTTCAGGCCTTAGAGAATTTAACAATGTAACTCCAATCTTATGTTTCCATAGGGCTAAGAATTATAATTCTTTTCTTTCCCAATGGCCTTCAGCCACAGGGTTCCTCTTTTGGTGGTTGGAGACCACCCTGGGTTTTCAAAAATGGTCCACCTTGCTCACCCCAACATATTCTGCAATCCAGTAACACTGGCCTCCTTGCTGTTCCTCACACAAAACGCTCCATCTTTTGACTCAGTCTATTCACTGATTGTCCCTCTCATCTACAACTCTCTCCCCTCCTCATCTCTATCTCCTAGCTGTCTTCAAGTCTCATATTCTGTCCACATATTGCTTGTGCAGAGTTGTTTGTAGACCATCTCCCCCTTAGATGGTGAGTTCCTTAAGGGCAGGGACTTCTTAGCCCAATGTCTGATGCATACTAGTTCTTAATAAATGTTTATTAAGTGCCTGATACAATACTGACTTTGGAAGGTCCTACTGAGCTAGAAATAGCTTTAGGACAAAATCATTATTGAATGGCATGCATGCCCTTTGAGCACCAATTTAGCTAAGCATGGAGAGACTCATCACCAAGGAGGATGATCAGAGATGATAATTTTTGTGTGTGTGTCCACAGTAATTTACAAA
Organism: Gracilinanus agilis; assembly: GCF_016433145.1. Taxonomy (NCBI): domain Eukaryota; kingdom Metazoa; phylum Chordata; class Mammalia; order Didelphimorphia; family Didelphidae; genus Gracilinanus; species Gracilinanus agilis. The sequence continues at coordinate 5,635 of NW_025375028.1, forward strand.
ACTATCTATTAAGGCATGGAAGGGATTCAGTCTACATTACTGGAAGGAGCACCCACACTGACAAAGCCACAAATCCCTGAAAAAAAAGGTGATATTAACATAATTATATTTAATTAAAATATGCATATGAAGCAGGGGCATGTCTGACTATGTCTCCCCAGGCAGCATTCATTCATTTGGAGAAGGTCCCAGAATTCTATTTCCCAGTAGGAATGAATCTACATGCCAGGCAATTACATCAGAAGGCAAAACCTGTGGGGTGGGGCCTTCTGAGGAGAGATGATTATGGGTACTCGGTCCAAGAATTGGACAACAGGACACCAACTGTGTAGCCTGATTGCTAATTGCAGAGAATAAGCCAAGGGAGGCTGAAAGAGAACAGGGACCCTCTTGCAATTACTGAGATGGTACAAAAGTGTGTGTGTGTGTGTGTGTGTGTGTGTGTGTGTGTGTGTGTGTGTATCTAACACACAAATGGTATATATGTGGAGGAGGAAGTGTTCACATTATTCATGTGGAAAATTTCCTCCCACCCTTTAGCTTGGCCATACAAAAGGAAGTGTGCCCTAGTGGATAGGGAAATGGTCTCAAAGTTAGGAAAAGCTAGAAACAAAACCTATTTCCGATTGGGCCACTCTTTGGGACTCTACACTGCAGAGAAAGTGTCAGCCTGCATTGGTCAAGAGAACTTTCTCCTCTAAGATTTCCCTCCGGGAATAAAGTCACAGATCCAGTTCCTCATTCCATCTTGCCCATTCCCAAGAGATCTGAGAGTAGACTATTTTTGACACTTCAAACAGAAATGAGACCCTAATCCCTGGAGTTGTGTGTGGAAATGACTTTCTCTATTCCTTTGATAGTTGTTTTAGTTCCAATTAATATTTTATTTTTAAAATGCTTGCTTCTTGCCTGTTCTGCTTACCTAGTACAAATGGAAGCAGTTGATCTCCATGGTTCCTGGCTGAGGTGGGAGGAAGCTCATGGTAAACATGGTATATTTTTCATTCAGGGATCTCAGAGTGGCTTCAGTGGTATATACAAATCCATAAATGAAGGTGTGGAATATATATATATATATATGTATATATACATATATATATATATAGAGAGAGAGAGAGAGAGAGACAGAGAAAATAAGTAATTTCAAATGCAGATACACAGAAGTAAAGAGCAATGTGGAAAAGAAGCAAAAATAAATAATATCAAAAGAAAATATGATTTCGCTACAAGCAAAATATATTAATCTCCAAAGACAGAATATGTTGCAAATACATAAGTGTTATAGGCCACCCAAAAGAACACAAATCAAAACCTTAACCAACAATGACAAAAGAAATATAAGAAAACTACCCAGAACTTCTGAAAATAGAAAACAAAGTACCAATTAAAAAAACTTTATGATACAAAGTCAAAGATTTTTATTAGAAATTATTGGATTTAAGAATTTTAATGACAAATTCTTTATGAAACCAGGAGAAAGACATTAAAATAGAGAGAAAGAGAAAATAAAATAAGGCACTATTCTATACCCACCAGGAACCAAAAAAGGAAATGGAATAACATGTTCCAAAATGGAACCCCATGTGATAAACTCTGCACATCTAAGTTTAACCTTCACTTCAAAAAAGTTCAATAAAAAAGGCATTT
>NW_025375029.1:0-4309 GCF_016433145.1 Gracilinanus agilis
GTGTGTGTGTGTGTGTGTGTGTCTTATATGTATTAAATATATATTATATATGCATATATATACATATATATATAACACCCCATAAACAAGTGATCAGAAGTTATGAGCAAACAGTTCTCAAAAGAACTACAAATTATTTACAGCCAATATGAAAGAAAACTCCCAATCACTAAGATAAATAAAAATTCATAACAAACCTGAGGTTTTACCTCATTCTCTGAAAATGAGTAAAGATGACAAAAGAATAGAATAGTCCTTGTTGGAGAGACTGTGGAAAGAGGTGCTGGTTCATTTCTGAAAGAGCTATGAATTAATACAACCATTTGGAATTATACAAAAAAAAATTACTAGAATATCCATGCCCTTTGACAAAGAGATTCCACAACTAGGCTTATACCCAAAGAAAGTCATTGATAAGGAGAAAATTGCCACATGTACCAGTATATTTAAATAAGAACTTTTTGTGATATCAAAGAATTAGAAACAAAGGAGGTGTCCATGTGTTGGTGAATGGCTAAAGAAATTGTGGCACGTAAAGGTAATATTATTGTGCTGTAAGAAATATAATTATGGTGATTACTGAGAAGCATGAAAAGACCTCCATAAACTGATACAGCTCATGCATGTGAAATAAGCAGAGGCAAGAAAACAATAAACATAACTGCTGCAAAAAAATAATAAGTCAATGTCTTGGTCATGTGTGGGAGTCTGGTGATGAGTGACTGGATCTGAGGATTATTGCATCCATGGAGAGAGAGTGTTAGCCTGCTAGGGAGACTAGGAGCTAGAAAGAGAGAGTGAGATAAAGGAAGACAGGAAGATTGGGGCCAGCATCCCTGAGAAGGACTGAGCAGAAGAATCAGGGCACCATGTCTGGCGGCTAGGATCTTCATTTATTACGACAAAAAGAAAGACTTTTATAGAGAGTAAATTTTAAGCATTATAACATTCTTGGGGGGGTGTTACTTTCCAATAGGGTGATGTTTTTGAAAATGACTTCATACATGAACATTACCAGGGTTACTATTATAGACATAAGCAAGTTGAGAAACTTATTGCTAATCTGTTCTGCATACTTAGGAAAAGGCAGGTTTGGTACTTTCAGTCATGGTGATGTTACGAGGACTTCTTTGCTCTTCAGAGTGAGGGGGGACTCATGATTTAATGATGACCTTTGGCTGAGAGCAGCAGTGCCTTTGAGTGAGAGATTGGGACTTTGTCACCAATCTCAGGCAAGCATGGCTGCTTTCCTCAGTGAGCTTGATCTGTCCTCAGTTCCTCCTATAGTCAATGTTGCAGAATTACAAAGAAAAAGATTCCCTTACAAGAAGAATATAATGAGACAAGATCACCTCTCCTTTACAGGGTTTTTCTTAAAATTTCTTAAAATATGTGCAATGTGTCTCACTTTGCACATATTTTAAGAAATTTTTGATGTAATTATCAGTTTTGCTGATTTTTTTGTCTTTTAAAAATTATGATATAAGATGGCTGAGAAATGGGTAAAGGGAAATATATTGTAGGAAATTGTGGTAATATAAAATAAATATCAACAAAATTATTTTTATATTAATTATACATAATCTGCAGATTTCATGCTCTACTCTTTTTTTTTTGAAGTTAGGGTGAGAAGTCTATATGAGAATTCATATGAGAAAGTAAAATTTGAAATCCTTCACATATTCTAAATATACCACAATTAGATACACCTAAGTGACAACCTGAAGTTCTACTTTTCATACAAGTGTTTGCATTGAGTGGATACAATCTACTGGCAATGGATTTGTTTCCTAGATGTTCATAACCCATTTACTTAACCCCTAAATTACTTGTTGGAAGGCATAGCCAATGACAGTTTTTAATTTCAAGTATAAAAAATATCTTAAATTGTCATCAAAGTCTGACTAATGAACTTGAATTCCCTGGAATCCCTACCTTACTAAGGGTCTCTAAAGCATCCTGTGACCATTGTCAGCATCCTCTCAAATCTCAACCCCTCCCAATGAGTTCCTTTATTCCCAGGATTGCACACTTCCTAAAGAGTAACTAATTTACTCCACCCAGAACTGGCCCATATACTCAAGTCAAGCTTGACAGAACATCCTGGACTTTGCTTCTAGGAATGTTATTTATCCTTATTTTGAAAGAATGAGCCTCAACTTAGGTTCCCCCAGTAAATCTTCGTTTGGCCCTTAGAATAGTTCTGCGCTATGCCTCTTTCCCATCTCCTAGCCTTTGTTTGGGAACCAGTGATTTTGCACAGCTTTTTAAAAAAAACGGCAGTGGCAACAAGCATGAAACTAAACCAGGTACGTTCTAAATCTTCTGTGAAGTAGACACTGTTTTTCCTTGTCGAGAGAAAAGTTGGAGATAAATAGCAGGAGAATCAGTAAATAACTCAGCCCATGACCTTGATGCTTATTGATTCCTGCAGCTGTTTATCTTTCTTCAGGCTACCCGGGGGAAAAAAAAATCACCAAAAAACAATTATCACTTAATTATAAAATGGCTTGGCTTGGGCGAGCCTTCTGGTTGGCTGCTGAACATTCTGAGGGGGTAAGTTAATCTCTATAAACCACCCAGCCTGACTGAAGCTGCTGCTTAAAATTCTCTACCATAAGCTTCATTATTTTCTGGTATGGATGAAAAAGAAACAGAGGGGGGGAACCACCCACCTTTTTCTTCTCATTTTAAAACACTTAGGAATGTTTAGCCAATCAGATGACTTGAATAGCTGGACACTTCTAACCTATTAAATATGAATACAGATGGGCACTCACCATGGACAACACTGAACTGGATTATTATTATTTTTTAATATATGCCAGCAAAAAGGTGAAGAGGGAAGGGCCCAGAAGAGGTTTAACAAAAAATAAGTCTGTGCCTTTCCCATCCATTCATTTTGCCTGACTTAGACAAGATGGCAGGAAATGCTTCCTGCTAACCCCCCATCCTCACTGCTGCCCTTAATACCTCAGCAAGCATTTTCTGCTGCTAAGGGTCCTCAAACACATTGTAGACCACCAGCTTCATCTGAGAAGAAGGGAAAGGTCAGGGAGGCAACCAGCTGAGGGTCTGGAGTCATGGAAGATGAAAGCCTCCTCATACTTTAGTCTTGCCTATCTGATCATATCAGCTTGGCTCAGGGCTGGCATTCTTCTTTATTACTTTGGACATTAAAGCACTACATAAATGTCATCTACTATTATCTTACCTGGAAACTGGATGTGTTCACCAGAGAATAGAAGCCCCAAGCCCAAAGGGTGGGGATCCTTTTTCTTGGGGTAGCATCTGACTTCATACATGGCTAAATAAATTGCTTAAGCATCTGAGAACTTCCTTTTTGTATTCTTAAGACACAGTTGTTAAATAGCGTGATATAGTAGACAAGAGATCTGTCCTCAGAGTCAGGAAGACCTGAGTTCAAGTTTTATCTTGGACCTACAAAAGCTATGTGTAAGTGTAGGCTCTGGGTAAGTGATTCAGTTTCTCACTGATATAGGCCAGTGGTATCCAACTCAGATAAAAACAGAGGCTACTGAATCATGCATAAAAATTCCTGCAGGAAGCATATTGACTTAGAAAACCGCATATTATCATTAGCTATGTTCTGTTGCATTTTTGTTAATTTTGCTATATATATCCCAGTGACATTTTAACCTTTCCCCCTTGCTCCCACCCCAATGTGGTGCCTGACAAGAGTTTGATCCTTTTGGTCTAGATGAAACTTTAATATTAAATCTAGAACTCAATCATCAGATGCCAGCAGAGGACTAACAGAGCACATAAGAGAGACAGGGATCTGACCTATTCATGGAGAGACAATAGGAATAGAAGTATCCACCAAGAGTTGGCCTGGCCACAGCTACAGAATTAGGTATAATCAAGTCAGATTTTCAAGGAAGAAAAGAGATGGAGAAAGAACAATATAAAAGTCAGACTAGGATATTTATATTGGTGTTAAAGTGAGAATTAAAAAAACACAATTAGAGAACTAGCTAGATGTGGAGGTGAGGAGAGAAGGAGAAGAGGGTGTTTGATGTTCCTCTTCTTGGAAAGCCATCTCTGCTTATAAGGAAATTGAGCACTAAGAGCTAAGAATCCAAAGACCCATTAATCATATTCCATATCCCTGTGGGCTTCTCAGATCACCTAACCTTTCCTCAACCATCTCTTCCTTACTTCTGTCCACTACAAGCCCACTAGATGGCAACCTTCTGTTAGCTGCAATGGAAACTCCCATAGAACTTTGAAAGATTGAAAGATCTAGAATCTAGATTCTCTCCCTCTCTACTTCCTTCCTTCCTTC
>NW_025375030.1:0-3350 GCF_016433145.1 Gracilinanus agilis
TGGCATGTATTCTTAGACATATTATATTATAGGATGGAAAAAGGGGAAAGGTTGGAATCAGAAACCCCCTATAATGCCAACTTCTATCATTTACTACCAGTGTGACCTTGGGCAAATTACTTACTTCCCCTCAATTTCTGTGTCCTCACCTGAAAAATGAGGACTCTGGGCTGATGACCTCAAAGATCTCCCTTCTAGATCTAAGTCTTGTTATAATCTAAATGGAAGATCTATGATCTTATAAACAGAGAGAGTTAGGGCTGCAAATGATTCAATTAAAATCTTAATGTAGAGAATAAAATTTAAATGAAGCAGCTTAAAATTTTTTACAACATCCCATAAAACAAAATTTTGATCCAGCATATTTAAAGAAATGTTCATTCTAAAAATATATATTTCACAATTCTATTTATAATTCCAAGTATAACATTAAGCCTAGAGGTAAAAAGACTGTTTCCAACTCTTTATTCAATTGGTAAAGCCCCAATCCAACAAATTATCACCTTAGCTTTTTTTTATATCATGGGTACCTCTGGCAGTCTGGTAAAGTCAGTGAGTTCAACACATATTTTAAAGGTTGACATATTCCTCATTTCAAATAAAGAAACAAGGTTAGGAACAGCTAGGTGTCTCAGTGAATAGAGAACCAAGCCAGGAGTTAGGAGGTCCTAGTTTCAAATTTGGCCTCAGATATTTCCGAGTTGTATAACTCTTGGACAAGTCACTTAACCCCAGTTGCCTAAACTTAACCACCCTTTTGCGTTGGAACCAATCCTTAGTATTAATTCTAAGGCAGAAGGTAAAGATTTTCAAAAAGAAAAATGAGATTATAGCATAATTTAATATTTTAATTAAAATAAAGCAACATGGTTCAGTGGAAAAAGTACTAAATTTATAGTCAAAGAATTTAAGTTCAGATTCTGATTCTGGAACTACCTGTGTGACCTTGGGCAGATATCTTATCTTGGATCTGTTTCCTCATTTGTAAAATGAGGAGGATTGTAATGGATGACCTCCAAGGTCCCTTCCATCTCTAAATCTGTGATCTTATAATCCTATTTAAAGATACTGAGAAGCCCCTAAAAGAACAGAACAGTGTTAATTCTGTGCCAAGAGAGATAACTTTCTCTGTTAACAAAGTCATTTTTAAAAGCCACCCTTCACTGGTGTGCTATTTACAGTTTGCCTTAGAACCATTTCTGAGATCTAATTATAATAAGAGGGAGAGTAGCTGAGGCTATGAATTTAGAAGTGTCCCAAGAAACTTCAGTTATGTCTGTTATTCATTTGACGACTATAAAAGAAGAGCAAATATATTTAGTAATCTTTCTTTTTTTTTTTGTAGTATTCTTTTATAACACTATTCACTTGGATAAATTATGGGCTCAATGTCTTATATTATTCATATTATATTATTTTTATTATTATTATGTTACATAATTCCTACATCTGTATATATAATGACATCTTTCTATATATGGAGGAGTTAAGACAGTATTCTTATTTAAATCATTCAAGAGATATTTATTAGTAGGGCTCATCAGGGAAATAACCGAAATGATTCCTCACATCATTTATTTTAGTGACAAATATCTTACAATTAGGCTAATGTAATTAATTAATATAATGTAAACGTAATTAATGTAATATAAATAATTAGGCCGAAAACTTTAAAAATTTCCTTTTTTGTGTTTTATCCTTCTATCCACCAACCAATAGTATCACTATGCATCTGGTATATGCAGTGTGCATCCACCATCTATCATGTGCATGTATTCTGTGTTCCCTACAAAGTATAAATCCAGTTTTGTCATGAAAAGTGGCCATGAGCACTAAGTATGGTAATTAAAAGATTACATTAATGCTAAGTGACATTATTAACTCATATTCTTCTCCAAAACTATGATATATCCCTCCTTCATTCTTTTTTTCCTTGAAAAGTTTAGTCAAACAGTATTGCAAACTTCCTTTTTTAAAGCGACCGTGTATTAATTTTTTTCAACTTATGAAGGATTCAGAAATAAATAAGTTATACAATTGTGATGATTTAAATAGAAAGACCTCTTATAATGCTGTTTTTCTTTTTAAAAGAACTATTTTAGAGATTGCTTTGCTAACAAACTGGCTGTTGTCTACCTCAAAAAAGTATTTTAATTATAACCATTTACAGTAGTAAAATACTTTCCAGATGTTTATAACTGACCTGACCTTTCCCCGTCCCCAATCCAATTTTAGATGTGCTATTTTTTTCTAAGACTGCTATTCTACATGTATGTGTTTAAAGGCTAAGCAAACTCCCTTCAGTTCTTTTCTTCCAAGTTACGGCAGGGTAGAGAAAGTTCACTTTTTCACTCTGTGCCCTTTTAAGACTGACACTTTCTTGTGGTTATAATATAAAGCTAGATAAAACTCTAAACCTAAACTTGCCCTTGCTGTGGTCTTCTGTCTGTTAGAGAAATGAAAGCAAACTGAATGAAAAATTCATTAGGTATTTATAAAGTTATAACGGTTTAAGGTTGGTAATATTCAGCCTAACACTTTCTATTCCAAGTAAGGTCATGCAAGGCAGAAAGCTTCAGATCTATAATAAGCATTTTCATCTAAGGCTGTTATTTTTCTTTTATTCCTTAAATTAAATGGAACCTCCAATGTCTTATTAAGTTCCATTAACATTGAATTTAAATTTAAGTAACTCCAGAATTGACAGGATTAAACATTAAACTCTGATGAGTTGTGTTTATATAATATTTCCCAATTTCCATTTACATACAAAACTAGTAAATGAAGATATAAAAAAAGATTGTTTTAAAGTAATAACTTTATTTTAACCTTCAGAATATACCGCTTCTGTGTACAACCCTAATCTAGTCATTCTCATTGGAAAAGACCTTGATATTGGGAAAGATTAAAAGAAAAAGGGGGAGAGTATAGCAGAGAATGAGATGGGGGGGGGGGGAATAGTGTCATGGAAGCAGGAAACATGAATTTGTACAGACTTTGGGAGATAGTGGAGGAGAGATGGGCTTAGGCTGCTATCTAGAGTCTGCATGGGCACAGAGTCAGACAGGGCTGGGCAGTGGAACAACAACAAAGTCTAGTAATCCCTGCTCGTTTTAGACCTCCAAGTTATCTGGTCTGTTTCAGATAGAGACCAGAAATAAAGCCACTGGAGACACACTAAATCTGGCTTCAGATACCTCCTAGCTGTGTGACCCACCCCCCAGCCCCCCAATTGCCTGAGCCCTTGCCACTTTTCAGTCTTAGAATTAATACTAAAGTAAGGGAAAGAAGGAAGGGGGGAGGGAGAGAGAGAGAGAGAGAGAGAGAGAGAGAGAGAGAGAGAGAGAGAG
>NW_025375031.1:0-6049 GCF_016433145.1 Gracilinanus agilis
AAGAGAAAAAAGAAAAAGGAGAAGAGGGGAGAACAGGAGGAGAGAGGAGAAGAGAGGAGAGGAGAGGAGAGAAAGGAAGAAAAGGAGAGAGGGAAGGAAGGAAGGAGGGAGGGAAGAAGGAAGGGAGTGAAGGAGGGAGAAAATGTGTTGGTCAGTGAGCATCCCAAATCTTACTTCTAATTTTATAAAAGACAAAAACTTGAATTTTTGTTAGTACCACTTACAAATTAATTGAGATTATAACATACTTTACCTAGACCTGTTTAACTAGTATGAATTATAACTTGTCAATCCTACATTGGACCAGCAGCAAGAAAACCTGAAGGTAGGCCACAGGGGGATATGATGGAATTTCAGGATGACACTTCATAATATTGTCTTTCAATGTAAAATTTGTTTATAAAATATTGAGATATAGTTTTGCAGAGTATGTAAAATGTTTGGAAATAAAAGGAAATTGAGAACCTTATTTTAGTATCTTTAGTGGTTGGGAAATATAATGTCTTGTTTGTATAGGGCACTGTGGACAGGAAATATGCTTTGCACCTTTTGCAACTCATTTTCCAGGTCAGGTTGAATCCAAAAGCCTGAATCCACAAATATGACCATAATTATTATGTACTACTATATGATACACACATATGTCTTTATGTTTTTATATATACATATATGTGTCTATGTTATTTATACACACATATCCCAAAAACTAAATCCTTTAATCAATTTACATAAGAACAGATATATTCAGGCTTGATGTTAGATATTCTGAATGAATTAAGTCCAGGAGAACGCTAGGTGGCTCTAGGCCTGGAGTCAAGAAAAGCTGAGGTCAAATGTTTCCTCAGACATTTCCTAGCAGTGCGATTCTGGACAACTCACTTAACCCATTTTCCCTATCCACTGGACAAGGAAATGGCAAACCACTTCAGTATCTTTGCCAAAGATACCTCATGAACATTACTGGTGTTCTATGGTCCATGCTGTCATGAAGAGTTGGACACCATTGACCAATAACAAATTAAGGCCACTTGAAAAGTCATAGTGATGGCCAAAGCATAGCAACAAAAGATCAGGGCAACAGTTATATAGAATCACCCTACTTTCACTCTGACCAAGTTGAGCCGAGTTCCCTACACCTTTAGATCATGTTTGATGAATATATGTGCTTACATATAAATGGATTTAACAGAATAGAGACGGGAACAGAGTACTTGTAAGAACTATATTTTTAACATCTATTTTTGAACTGGACACATAATTTGAATGCTTGCAATTTGCTCACTGTGGATATTTCTACCACCAACAAAGATTAAAACCTCAATATGATTAAGTAGATGATTTCTAAATTGATGTGGCTGAAAAATTAATTAACCTACAGCTAATCTGGATCTCTCAACTTTCCTAGATTGGTCCTTAAACAACAAATTGAGTCAATCAAAGGAGCCATATGAGAAGGACTGGCAAATTGCAGCCGGAGGACCAAATCCAACCTGCTGTCTGCTTCCTGATAGCTGAGCTAAGAATGTCTTTTTTTTTGTTTGTTTGTTAACATTTTTAAATACAATAAAATTTTATTTTAAAATGTAAAATCTTTCTTAACTATACAGGCCATACAAGAATAGGCAGTAGGATAGATTTGGCCCAAGACACAGTTTTCCAACTTCATATAAGGCATGAATAAATAAACACTGAATAATTGATAGACTCACTATTGATTTATTTTGGATAATAAAATTAAAATATAAAGCTTTGAACCTCATTTTGATCACAAACTTATATAACTATATCTATAGGTATCTATATATGTAAATCACATTGTGGTCTGAAAATATGCTATGCATTTTTTGTAATCCATTTTACAGGTGCCAAGGTAAGTCTTAAAGCCTGAATCCACAGAAAAGACCACAGTTCCTATGTACATATACATACATACACACACATAAAATATTTTTTGTTGTTTTAAATTTATTTCTATATTTGCTTGTTTGTTACATTAAAATCCCCAAATATTCCCCAACCTTTCTCCCTTCTCCATAACAGAAAAGGTATTATTTAATCAAAAACTTCTCTACATAAAAACTATATCTTGATTATTTCTATTTATCAATTTTCTCTGGAGGTGTATGCACACAACTCATTCCTCAAATGAGATTTCTATTGCTGTATATAATGTTGTCCTGGTTCTGTTCATTCTATTCTTCAGAATTTCATGTAGGTCTTTCCATGTTTTTTTCTAAGATAAAGCTGCTCATCATTTCTCAGTATAGTAGTATTTCATCACAATCATGCCACAAATTGTTTAGCCACTTCCCAATTGATGGACCTTTCTTTAATTTCCAGTTTTTGCCACCACAAAGAGAGCTGTTATAAATATTAGAGAATAGATAGGTCCTTTTCTTTTTTCTAAACCCTTTAGTCAATTTCTGTAAGAACATATCTTCAGTCTTGATTTTACATATGTAGTAATCCCATTTACACATATGTGTGTTTATGTATGTATATAGAAAGAAGTAGTTAATAACACTTAGAAATCTTCAAGTTTCTATTAAATTTTAATATTTTTCTAGTATTATTATCTTCAAAAACAGTTATCTTGATATTCCTAAATTTATTGTTCTTTTGTTGTTTCATAGCAATGAATACATTTACTAGGGATTTTAAAACTAGTTGCAATTACATTTTATTTTATTATCATTTTTTAAAATTTTATTTGAAAAATTATTCTTCAGGGGTTTTATGGAGGGGGTTGTGTGTTGTTGTTTTTTTTTTTAACATGATATAGGAAGGCCATATAAATCTCCATAGTAGGAGTGAAACTAGGCTAATCAGGACCAGAACAGTGAAATATCTAGAAATTTAGAATTTAATTAAAGGTAGTCAACATAGGCCCACAAATGGGAGCTTTGGCCTAACAAATCTGATTGCCTGATTGAGCATTTTAAGAAAATAATAAAAAGGAATTGACAAGGTAAATTTATGGACATAATTTATCTTGAATTTAGAAAGCCTTTTTATACAAAAGTGTTATAAAAAGACTAATCTACAAGGTCAATAAATATGGCATTAAGGATGAGCTAGTAGAACAGATGAAGAACTACTCTTGAAATCAAGAAGGAAGTAGGGGGGAGAAAATGATGAAAATCATTACAACCTGTTCCTTGAAGAAAATATAATTTCTTACACTAAGCAGTGAGGTTGACTTAAGATCATCAAATATCTACAGGGAAACTTGTCTAGTGGTACTGGAGGAAAAGACAGAAATGGCACCATTATGCAAATCAAGTTATTTTGAAATTCAGACTGATGAAGCATGAGGTTGATGTGCTCTGAATGTTGCCTATCTGACTTGTGACATTAGTCATTATTATTTTTAAGCATTATTAAGTAAATAATTAGTCATTATTCTTATAGATTACAGAAATTGAGCTATTGATTATTTCATGGTCATTTTTGTTGTATTTCAAGGCTAACCATAAAATAGATAGCCCCTTTACTCAAGCAATGCATTCACACATCCTTCTCTGTGATTTGAACACAAGTTAATAACAACAAATATGCATTAATAAACTATTGTGTTGCTCTCTGGAACTTCTGGGTATGGTGAGTTGAGCATTTATAGACAGGAATATTGTAATGGATGAGTGCTCTCCATCAATGCTGCTGTCAGCAAATGCTCCCAATGATGTGTGACTACCCTGTTAAAGGTGCTATCCCTCATTTACTTGGTTTTCTACTGCCAGCAAAATCAGCCCTGTAGCAATGTAGTAGAATGGCCAGAACCTAATAATTGTTCAATAAAATGCAAGAATCACAAATCTTCAGAATGGTGATAGGAGTGGCATATTATTGGGGCATCCAGTAACGTAAAATTTTATAGAGTTCAAACATCGTGTGGCTCCCTATATTCTAGGGATTCTTTCTTAAGGGATAGTAGTAGAACCTTTGATATCATCATTAAGGTAATTGTCAAATGAGAAAATTTGCACCTTTTCTTCTACTTAGTTTGTGGCGACATTATTTTTATGATCCTCTCAAACTGCTACTTTGTCTGGACTAACATGTGAAGAAGTGTCTTTGGCAAAAAAATTCCTGAGATAACAGAGAGTGTATGCAAATTTTAAGCACAAATGTCCTTCCTAATTCATAAAGCATCTTTAAACCTTGGTCTATTCTGAGAGACCAATGGTAGCTTTTGGAAAGTAAAACTGTTGAAGTCAGAATATTTTCAGGCTTTGCTCCATTTTTTTTTCTAGTTCAATTTGAAGGTAATGTCTCCTTGCATTTTCCTTCTATTTTATGGCGTTATGACACTGATTGATATCAGCACTGTCTCTCTCTATTTTGAAGGATCATGAATGCACCCTACCTTTTTTTTAAGGAGAAAGTTATTTCAAATGTTTCTGTTTTTAACTTTACTTTTTAATGGCTTAAACAGGTAAATAATGCTAATAATCATTTTTAATGTGGCATATTTTAATATTACTTTTGATAAAGTATCTATTAAACTTTCAGCATAATTTTTAGCTAGCAACAGTTCTTCTCAACCTTTTCCTATTGAAGAGCACTAGATTGACACAAGTGGTGGCTTGGGAGCGCTACCATTACCCAGCCCCTTTTCACTTAATTTGCATAATGATTTGCTTGATTATTTGCAGAAACCTTTATAGCATCTATATTAATCTTGCTGTTCAAAATTAGTAAAGTAATTTTGCTATCTTTAAATTCCCTATTTTTTCCTCTATGCCTTTTTACTGTGTTCCTTCCTGTTGATGTTATGAGCTTTCTACCATTTTCCACCCCCATACATATTCTCCTTCTCTCCCACACAAGAGAAATATGCATATTTTCTTTTCCCACATACCTGAGAGAATCCCACAGATAACACCTACCTACCTCTATCCTTTGTACTTTATAACATTTTCTTCCATAGCTCACCTTCTTCTGCTGAAGTCATCTTCAGCTCAATTGTAGAATATAAGTCATTGAGGACTGCACTTTTTTCCTATTTTTGCCTCTGGGTCCCCTACGCCTTAATGCAGTCATTTTGGTTTAAACTGAATGGGATTGGACCATGAAGACAAATAATTTAATTTCAGCTTATGGATTATGAGTAAGAGATATCTGAGTATCATGAAAAGAAGGAATTAACATAGTCTTAGGAGAATTGCACACACTTCTTCTAATCTTCCTTATTTATCCAGCCAACTTTAATTTACCTTTTTGATACATAACTTTTATTTACTTGCATAAGAGGCTATACAAAGGTGTTTTTCTTTTATCTGTTCCTGACTTCTTTAATTATGAAGTAAAACCCTGTCTTCCTGTGCTCTTCACAGGAAACAGAGCAAAAGTTGATGGAGGCTACTAGTGATGCCACAGCTATGTTATGACTCATTAAGTTGTCTTCTTAAGTTTCTCAAAGGCAGGAACTATGTCTTGTTTTAGCTTTGTATCTCCAGAGCCTTGCACAACACGTATCTGTCATATTTATATTTCAAAATTGTCTCATGAAATTCCTTTTTCCTTCTCGCTATAAAAATGATCAGAGAACCTTCATCAGGAAGAAGATTTAGGACTCATCCCCAAGCATATCCATCTGTCAATTAAAATGCATTCATTAAGCATTTACTATATGCCAAGAACTGTACTAGGCATAGTGTCTCACAAAAGTGATACAGTTATTATCTCAAGGAGCTTACCTTGTACCAGGGGAATACACCATGTTCAAGGACAGAAATAGAGAAATATAGCTATTGTTATTCAGTTGTTTTTTGGTCAGGTCCGACTCTTTATCATCTCATTTGAGGTTTTCTTGGCAAAGATAATTCAGTGGTTTGCATTTTTTCCTATCTCATTTAACAGAGAAGGAAACCAAGACAAATACGGCTAAGTGACTTAACCAGAGACACACAACTAGTATGTTTCTGAGGACCGATTTGGATTCAGGACTTCACAACTCCAAGTCTGGCACTTTATAAACTATGCTATCTAGGTATATATATATATATATATATATATATATATATATATATATATATACATGTATATA
>NW_025375032.1:0-4477 GCF_016433145.1 Gracilinanus agilis
AGGAAGGAAGGAAGGAAGGAAGGAAGGAAGGGAAGGAAGGAAGGAAGAAAACCTTTCTCAACCTGGATAACCTGGGACCTTCCTACCTCTCCAATCTTCTTACCCCTTACCTCCCTACCCTCACCCACCCTCACTTACATCTAATGACACTATTCTCCTGGCTGCTCTTCTCAGAAGACACTTCATCTCTCAGCTATGCCCTGAATGGCCACCATGTCTCAAATGTTCCCCTTTCTCATCTCTGCCCCTTGGCTTCCTTCAACATTCACCTCAGCTCCCCTATTCTGAAAGTCTCCCCCTGATCCCCCTCAGTGCTAATGCCCCCCAACTCTGAGGCCCCCTCCAATTTGCCCCATACATATCTTGAATGTACATAGCTATTTGCATAGACTGTTTTGGCTTTTGTATCCCCAGTGCTTAGAACTGCACCTGGCACATGGTCAGCACTAAATAAATAAATTACTAAAAGTTTGTTCACTGGGGTCACCCAGCCGGAAAGTGGCAAAGATGGGACTCCAGCCCAGCTTTTCCTATTCTAGGCCCAGTGTTCCTTTTACTGCCTCTCTAAATGACTGGCACATCTAGTGAGTGCTGTCCTTTTCAAAACAGTCACCTTGAAAGTCACCTATTCCAACTTATTTTTATCACCAAACAAAACCTGTTAGGAAGGCTTCCTTTGGAATTGCTTTCAAGACATGAACCAGATTCTTTTGAATATCTACAGTGGTGGCAGATATTTGTTCTTTACAGGCAAGGAGGGGAGGAAGAGAAAAGGGGAGAGGATGATTTGGGTGGGCAGGGAGGGGGACTTGGGTCTCCCTATCTTGCCCAAGCTGAAACTGCTCTGAGACACTCACTGGTCTGATCTCCCTGCTGATTGGCATGGAAGTTTTGGCCTGATCCCATTTACAACCTCCACCAGCTCATCCCTCCTTGGGGAGCCTAGTTCAGTGCCTTTCTCCTACCCTTCTGGCTCCAAGGGGCTCACTCAATCGGTGCTGGATTTAATGCAGACACCTGTTTGACTTTATCTCTTCAGCAACTCAAAACTCCTGAATTCAAGCTCTCTAACAGCCTCAGCCTCGCCGGCAGTCATATGCCAAATGTTCCATGCTTGACCAGTAAGATGATGCTTTTTTAAAACAGAAAAAGTAATTTAGTGCCAAGTCTGGTAAATAAGGCAGTTTTCTTCCATGACTCATGAATTGACTCTGAAAGCAAAACCTAAAAAAGAACCTGAACAGAGACAAAACAAGGACTGGACGACCAAGGCTTGGTCCCAAGAAACTGAAATTTCCAAGATGATAACAGCCCCTATATTCCAGCATAACAGAAATAATTTAACATCCAATTAACTATAATAATTAAAATAGAAAGATACAAAGCTTTCCTACCCCAACCCAGCCTCCTCAACAGTAGACTTAGATGTCCTGGGGGAAGGGGGGGGTGGAGAAAGGGAAGTATCTCCCCCTTATTATGAGGTAATGTCCCAGGGCCTCTCTTCCCACTGTGAATGAATTAATCTTTTCCCCCCTTTTTTGAAAACCCTTACCATCTATCTTAGAATCAATATTAAGAATCAGTTCCAAGACAGAAGAGTAGTAAAGGCTAGACGACTGGGGTTAAGGGACTGGCCCAGGGTCATCCAGCTAGGAATTGTCTTGAGGTCATATTTGAACCCAAGACTTCCCATGTCCTGGCTTATCTCTCTAACCACTGCACTACCTAGCTACCCTCAAATGAATCTTAAAAAGCTGATATAAAGACAGACATGATTTCTGTGGCTTCTTCTAGGCATATTTTGTGAAGCTTACCCCAGGCACTAAGATCCCAAGTTACATCCCTGTGTCTAAAGCACAGCAGTATTTTGAAACCTGTATGCAATCTCATGAAGAGGTGACCAAAAGGAGACAAGATTCCTATGGACATACATATTCTACTGTATGTGTTAAAAGTCACCCTCTTGACTTGGTAGAATGGAGCACTAAAAATATAAATTCTATACTAAAAATTATAAATTCTGCACAAACAAGATCTTTAGACAAAACCCAACAGCAGAGGCCAGAGATGATCTCCTACCTCCTAGCCCAGAGAAAGAAGCCCAAGTTATTCAGAAAGAAGATAGAAAACCCCAAACCTTGGTTTAAAACTGGGGAATCTGAGAAATAAATACCAACATCACCTTTCTGCTCTAGGGAACTGTGGCAGCCAGGTTTAATCCATTTTTTTAACCCCTACCTTCTGTTTTAGTATCAATTCTAAGAGAGAAGAGTAGTAAGGGCTAGGCAATTGGGGTAAAGTGAATTGCACAGGACCACAGTACTAGCAAGTGTCAGAGGCAAGATTTGAACCCAGATCCTCCCAACTCCAGACCTGACATTCTATCCACTGAGCTACCTAGCTGCCCCAGCTTAACTCATTATGTATTTACTGTTCTCTTTACTAAGATTGCCGTCTCTTGTTCCTGAGAGAGAAAAATAGCCCAACTGCCACCAATAAAACAACCTGAATTTGAAGAGAAGTCATGGAAGGAAGGCATTCAAGGGGCTGGCCCAGAGTGAGGGCAGGGTGTATCCAAGATGACCACTGGGGTTGCTATGGAGACCCTGACACAAAGCAAATCCTATCTGAAAGGATATGTCTGTCATGTTAGGTCAAGAATGGTGTAGGGGGAAAACTTGCTCTCCCAGAGAACCAGATAACAGAAGTGTCCATGCAGAGGGAAAGCCAGAGCCCCATGAGGCAGGAAATTCAGTATCTTCAAGTAGGGGTTTCCCTGGGTCCTAGAAAGAAATAATACATACTTGACAAGGAGGAAAAAGTGGTCATTTCCATAGGGATTAGGGAGGATGGAGGCTATATCTCAGGAAAAACTTTTGTCCTCAAAAGAGCTTTGCACAAAACGCTCTGGTTCACACTATTAAGAAAGGCTGCAGGATCTGTTTATCATTTAGGAAAAAGGAAGAGGGTAGCCGGGTGGCTCAGTGGATGGAGAGCCAGGCCTAGAGACGGGAGGTCCTGGCTTCAAATATGGCCTCAGACACTTCCCAGCTATGTGACCCTGGGCAAGTCACTTGACCCCCATTGCCTACCCTTACCACTCTTCTGCCTTGGAACCAATACACAGTATTGACTCCAAGACAGAAGGTAAGGGTTAAAAAAAAAAAGTAATAAGAAAAAGGAAGTTGGGGGTAGCTAGGTGCCTCAGTGGATCAATAGCCAAGCCTAGAGATGGGAGGTTTGGGGTTCAAATCTGGCCTCAGACACTTCCTAGCTGTGTGATCCTATTATATATATCATATTATTTATACAATATACACATATTTATACACTTCATGAGGATGCCACTCTTGGAGGGTCCTCTCTTGGATCTTTGTTGTTTCCACAATCAGTGCACAAATACAATGGCTTATTATCTTCATTCGGGCTTTTTATTGCTTGTGATGCCTCCTTGTTCCAAAACTATTTCTGAAAGTTTTTAACCTATTCCTCTGAAGCTATCTATCAATTCTCTTTATTGTTGCTACCACTGATAAAATAATGATTGTTTAATTCTACCCCTACTCTGGTCAGACAGGTAGAGTTTAGATAACTTACCCAGGGTCATACAGTAAGAAATGTCTAAGACTAGATTTGAACTCAAGGTCCTCCCCCTCTGAGGTCCTCCCCACTAAAGACTCATTTCTCTATCCAGGCCAAGCATTAGTCTCTCTACACCAGGGGTCGGCAACCTTTTTTGGCCATGAGAGCCATAAACACCACATTTTTTAAAATGTAATTTCGTGAGAGCCGTACAGTGCTCACAGTGCATGCTCCTGTGACAGTGCCTGAAAAAAAATTGACTTTATGGCTCCTGCAGAAAGAGCCATATCTGGCCCTCAAAAGAGCCAGATATGGCTCCAGAGCCATATGTTGCCGACCCTTGCTCTATACCCTCTAATTTTGTTGTATATATCTGCATACTATTTGTAGAAATATACTGCAAAGACAAGACTAGTTTTAGGGTAGACACCTACCTAGGGCTCACCATACAGCAGGAGACAATGAAGACTTTTTTTTCTCATTTTACTTGAGAAAGTACTGATATGTGTATGGCAGACAGAAGGCCAAGGCAGGGCAGCTAGGTGGTGCAGTGGATAGAGTCAGGAAGACCTGATTTCAAATCTAATCTCAGACACTTACTGGTTGTGTGACCCTGAATGAGTTGCTTATCCCTGTTTGCCTCAGTTTCCTCATCTGTTAAATGACCTGGAGAAGAACATCCCAAATGGGATTAAGAAGAGTCAAACACTACTGAAATGACTGAACAACAATAAGACACCAAGGCAACAACAGGAAATTAGGAAGAAGGGAGAGAGGGAGGAAGGAAGGGAGGGAGGGAGGAAGGAAGGGAGGGAGGAAGAAAAGAAGGAAAGAAGGAAGGAAGGAAGGAAGGAAGGAAGGAAGGAAGGAAGGAAGGAAGGAAGAAAGGAAGGAA
>NW_025375033.1:0-3837 GCF_016433145.1 Gracilinanus agilis
ATGTAATTATAAATTATACAAACACAAATTTATAAATATAAAAATGTATAAAATATAAAAATATATAATACAAATAAAATTAGATATTCAGTTCACAAAATGCAATAAGATGTATAAAAGAGAGTATAAGTAGGTATATTTGGTGAAATAATTGAAATGTTGAATTGTGCCAATTCTCATTTAAAATGAAGTAACAAAATGTTACTGGTATACATGAATAAAAAAAGCAGACATGCAAAAAACACACGGCTAGTAAAAAAATTAAGCATTAACCACACAAATGAGAAATTTACTTTGGTTCTGATGATATAGTTAATGTTTTAAATAACGGTATTTATTTTTAGATCCTTGTAACATTAGAGGTAGAAGTATCTAACCAATTTTATGTTTACATATAGCTATATACTTTTAGTGAAAAAATAGATTATCTATTATTCATTAGAAAATCTTACTCCTCTTGCAAAATAAAACAAGTAAAAAATATCTCTTAAAGTTAATATTCATTATCCAAAGTACTTATATTACCATATCCCATCACATTCTACCACTGAGAACTTTTCAAAATGTAGGAAAGGCCCATGAAATACAATATTTATTGTTTGTTTTGGGGATGTTTTTTGTAGTTATATATTATATATACATGGAATATATTTTGTCGATATCTTATTTTTTATCTATAGTATAACAATAAATTTAGACTGTTGGGCTTCTGATAATGATAATTATAAGCTTTTTTTGCATTGGCATATATATATATAATTATTTTTATCATGCTATGATTTTTACATAGCAAAATACCATAGGAACCTTATTCAACAATATTTATTGTTGTGATAGAACTGCTGTGATCATATTGAGGTATGCTTTTTTAAAAAGAAAAAAATACTAACTAAAGATAACTTACGGAGCAGGTTTTGTTGCAAAGATTCAGAACGGTATAAGTTCACGTGATTTTTCTTAAAAACATTCTTCAAAAGTTGAGCTCTTTCCGTTAGGCTACCAAGAAAGTACAAACATGTGAAACACACAATTATATATTAATGAAATATGCAAATATATACGAGCTTAACTTAGGGGCCAGGAGAATAAATATATGAATTATAAACAAAGTATTTCTTTGGGAAATTTGTAATGTATGGATTCTGCTCTTTTAAAAAAAGATGATTCATTGAATCCCAATTTATATCATACACCTCATGTTAGGCTTTGTTTCCATATTTGAAGAATACTGCACCCAATGATCCAGTATTTATTTCATGTAAAACAAAAGTGCTGGGGATTAACAAAACAAGATGATTTTCAGTACTTCTCCTTAATTTAATAATTATGGCTCAAGATATGCCAGCAAAGAATTCTTAAATCAATTTGTACTCTATCAGGTATGATAGAATGACTTCTGGAAAGACTGAGTGTAAATCTGTTTTTCTAAGAAGGTTATTACCAGTTTAGTTTTATCCTTTTAAGGCATTTATTACCCTTAAATTTTAATACCACAAAAGTAAGAAATATTTTCTAGGAGAGGAATAAGGATGAATAAATTTCATGTGTGTTTCAAGTTAGAAGTCAGTTATACTGGCATGCCACAGAATCATAGGCTTAAGAGTTGGAAAGAACCTTGGGGTCAGCTAGTCTAACCCCATTTGATAAAAGAGTGAACAATAAAGATACCTACATATCACCTATAGCCAAAGAATTCAGACACTGTCAATTGAGTTATTAGATTCACAACATATTGTACAACAAAGAATCTTCTAAATCTATCATGTTGGCTAGAGGCAAAAAATTTTAATTATAACCATGTCTTTTCATATTTCCATTTAGGTTACAAAATTATGTTTTGGGATATACAAAAGAAATCCCTGAGGATGTTACATTTATGTAAAGAAGGAGGAATTAACACTAAGTAAATATTTTACATAGCTCTCTAGTCAGAATAATTCAAATACCGCTGGGATATAGTAACAGAAAATGTGTTTATAATTTTATTTTTAAAATGCAGAATTCAAACTATTTTAGGAATAATTATATAATAAAACAGCAAAGGGAAATATTTATTTTTCAACAGATTTTTATAGTAGTCTTCCTGACAAAAGTAAATTCATGTAATTAATCATGTAATTACTGAAAGCATGCCTCAAGGAATAATATTTCTTGAATAATTCTGGAAAGCACTCACATATTATTTGGATAACTAAGATCACCAAAATGCCCTATCTTTATAGTGGAGCTAGTCCTCCCTTGTTTGATAATGAAAATGGGCTCTCATTGATAGATATGAAAAATATGGATCAGAATGAAGATAGGGAACCAAATGGTTTACAAGATATCTCAAGTATTTATACTGCTTCACCTCTTTTTTTCTTCACGTAATACATGAGTTACTAAGTTGGCGTAGTTTAGATGTGTTTGTTTCACTCTCTTTGCTAATGATTCATTTATAGAAACATCAATAAAATGGTTTTGTTTTACATTTCTTTATTCTTATTTGAACTGCAAATATTCTTGGTATGACCTGGTATAATTAGAACACAGAATGAAATTCTCTTTAAATTTATTTTCTTTTCAGCAGATTTTCACT
The DNA here is from genome assembly GCF_016433145.1 of Gracilinanus agilis. Taxonomy (NCBI): domain Eukaryota; kingdom Metazoa; phylum Chordata; class Mammalia; order Didelphimorphia; family Didelphidae; genus Gracilinanus; species Gracilinanus agilis. Next base: position 2,579 of record NW_025375033.1, read on the forward strand.
GCTTTGTGAGGCAATACTACTCCTAATTTCTGGTAACTTTCCTTTGTAATAAGTTTATTAACTGGAAACTTGTGTTATAGATAAGCTTGTTGTTTACGCTTGTGTTGTGTTTGGCTGCCAGGTCTCCTGGTCTGACAAATAGTTTCAAGGCTCTTCTGACTTCCTCAATATGGCAATTGTTTTCCATCTCTTGAATTCTTTTTTTTTTTTTTAAACCCTTACCTTCCACCTTGGAGTCAATACTGTGTATTGGATCCAAGGCAGAAGAGTGGTAAGGGTAGGCAATGGGGGTCAAGTGACTTGCCCAGGATCACACAGCTGGGAAGTGGCTGAGGCCGGATTTGAACTTAGGACTTCCCGTCTCTAGGGCTGACTTTCATTCCACTGAGCTACCCAGCTGCACCCCCCCACCAATCTCTTGAATTCTTATCAGAGATGGTGATTATCAAAAGTAATGCCTTTATCCTTAATATTTCTTAATATTTGGAATTGATTCTATATATGCAGGTGGCTTTGACCTGCTTATAATATCATGTTTTCTCAGTTTTCCATCTTTAGTCCTTCTTTGGATGGGCTTTCTCTGTTCAAATGAAGACCTAAGAGCAAATTCTGAAATTTCTGCTATGTCTGTAACTAGTCTATATTCCTCCGAATCCTCCTTCACACTGACATTATCAAGGTATAGACTGACTTAGTTTGGAGGCTCCTGTTAAGTTTTAGTTGAATTTCTCCATTTATTTCCCTTGTAACGTATTTTGGTATATAACCAGAAATTATATTTATAGTGACCTATTTTCCAACATTCAATATGAGCCATGTAAAGTGATTTAATTATCTCCATTGTTTCTTATTGTCCCCTGGGTTCATGATAAACCACATTCCCCCAACTCCTCTATTTGTCTCTTTAAGGAAAATATTTAAGCATCCTTCTGTTTAGCTGCAACATCTTTAGGTCTTCTGGTTTTATTTACTGTGAGTTTACAGAGAATTTCAATCCAGGTATGGTTTGTTTCTTTCAGCAATGTGTTTCTTTTCATTTTTTTAATCTTCTGCCTTAGTATTGGTTCCAAGGCAGAAGAGTGGTAAGGGCTAGGCAATGGAATGTAGGTGACTCGCCCAGCGTCATTCAGGTAGGAAGTGTCTGAGGACAGATCTGGAATTTCTATCCACTAGGCTACCTCGCTGTTCCCAGCAATGTGTTTCTCATAAGAATTTGCAAAATAATGGCAAAATTAAAAATATATTATATTATATAAAAT
>NW_025375034.1:0-1223 GCF_016433145.1 Gracilinanus agilis
TCTTCTCATCTCTCTCTCTCTCTCTCTCTCTCTCTCTCTCTCTCTCTCTCTCTCTCTCTCTCTCTGACTTGTTTGGGACCAAGCTCCTTCTCGATATTTTTACAACAGTCATTCTCAAGCATTTTGTGGTAATCATTCCTTCCATTTACATTGTGGTCATTTGCACATCTTTTTTTATTACCCAGGTAAGCACTAAAATGTTGTAAAAGTAGCTAGCAGTCACGGTGAACTTGATTACCTTTCAGTCATCCATTACCAGCCTGGGCACCGGCTGCCTCTTATTCCTGGAATTCTCTCCCTCTTTATCTAACTTTTACAATACTGGGCTTCCTTCGAGGTTCAGTTCAAATTCCATCCAGCCTCCCAAGACCTTTCCTAGTTTCCTCAGCTGCTAAAATCTTCCTCTCTGGGAATACCTTGCTTCTACTCAGTATAGATCTTATTGATTTATATGAAGATTGTATACACCAATAGAATATAAACTTCTTGAGGGTAGAGACTGTTTTTATTGATTCTTTCTATCCCCAGAGCTTAGCATGTTGTTTGGTCCTGCCCGACACTGTGGATCATACTATCCATAGGTTTTTCTTGGCAAAGATACTGGGGTGGTTTGCCATTTCTTTCTCCAGTGGATTAAGGCAAATAGAACTTAAGTGACTTGCCCAAGATCACATAGGTAGCATATTTGAACTCAGGTCTTTTTGACTCCAGGATGCAAACAAGTGGAACAGTAGATAGAGGACTGTTTTTGGAATTAGGAAGACTCATCTTCATGAGTTCAAATCCATCCTCAGACACTTACTAGCTGTGTGACCCTGAGCAAGTCACTTTACCTGGTTTGTCTCGATTTCCTCGTCTGTAAAATGCACTGGAGAAGGAATAGCATACCATTCTGGTATCTTTGTCAAGAAAATTCCAAGATGGGTGGGGGCAGCTGGGTAGCTCAATGGATTGAGAACCAGGTCTAGAGATGGGAGGTCCTAGGTTCAAATCTGGCCACAGACACTTCCTAGCTGTGTGACCCTGGGCAAGTCACTTGACCCTCATTGCCTATCCCTTACCATTCTTCTGCCTTGGAGCCAATACACAGTATTGACTCTAAGATAGAAGGTAGGGGTTAAAAAAAAGAAAGAAAGAAAGAAAGAAAGAAAGAAAGAAAGAAAGAAAGAGAGAGAGAGAGAGAGAAAGAAAGAGAGAGAGAGAAAGAAAGAAAGAAAGAAAGA
>NW_025375035.1:0-2835 GCF_016433145.1 Gracilinanus agilis
CTCCTCTCCTCTCCTCTCCACTCCTCTCCTCTCCTCTCCTCTCTTTTCTTCTTCTCCCTTCTCTTTCCTTCCCATATCTTATAATTGGGAAGGAAAATTTTATAACCTTAGTAAAAGTCTTTACATTTATATTTATCAAATTTTATCTTGTTAGATTTGGTTCAGTGTTCTAATCCATCAAGTTCTTTTTGAATCCTCACTTTCATCTAATGGGGTAGCTAGCCCTCCCATGCTTGAGTAATATGCAAAGCTAAGAAGCCTGCCATTTCTGCTTATATCCAAGTCATTTATAAAAATGTTAAATAGCACACAGACAAGCACAGATCCCTTGGGCATTCCAAACAAGATTTCCCTTCAAGGTGAGAGTGAATGATCATTTACTACTCTCTGAGTGCAACTATTGAAATAGTTCCTAATTCACGCAATTGTACCATTTCCAACACACTTTCTGATATCTTCCAGGAGAATAAAGTGAGAGATTTTATTAAATGCTTGACTAAGTATTCTAAGTCATTCTAAGTATTCCTTTGATTACCAGTTTACTAATCTTGCAAAAAAAATAAAGTCAATCTGGCATGACCAGTCCTTGATTGAGTCCATGCTGGATTTTTATAATTTTTTAATATTTTCTTCAATTCTGAATGCATCTCTTCTTTTTCTCCTACCCAGGGAGCAATTTCCTTTAATTTTTGTTAAAAAAACAAAGAATAAGTTATTCAACAAAACTAACCAATATAATGACAATATACAAGAGTCTATATAATATTCCATACTTATAGACTTAGCTCCACCTCTTCCTACTCTGCAAAGAGGCAAGATGATACATTTTCTTTAATCTTCTCTGGGGCCATACAATGTTCAGTTTCCTTTTTGGCATTTTCTGTCTAAATTGTTGTCATATTGTTATGCAATTTTCCTAGTCTACTTATTTCACTTTGTTGGTTTACATGAATCTCCTTATACTTCTCTGAATTCTTCATATTATTTTTTCTTATGGCTTAGTATAATTCCATGATTGTACAGCAATTTTATTGAGTCATTCTCTAGTTTGTGTCTACCTACCTTATTTCTAGTTCTCTGCTACCACAAAAGTGCTTCTATTATTATTTTGGTATTTATAGGATTGTTCTTTTCTGTTTTTTTTTAACCTCCTTGGGATATGCATGTGCTTAGTAGTGGAATTTCTGCATAAAAAATCATGGACATTTTAGTCATTCTTTTCACAAAATTCCATTCTTTCAGAGTGGCCTGATCATCAATATTGTGTTAGTGTATCTATCTTTCTGTAATCCCTTCAACACTGAACAATCTTATTTATATCATCTTTTGCTAATTCTCTAAGGATGAGAGTCTCTCTAAATTCTATCCTCTTCTCAGTTTTACTGTTATTGTTATTGTCAAGGGCATCACTATCCTCCCAGTTACCCAAGATCACAAACTAGGTGTCATCCTTAACTCTTCACACACACATAACACATACACTCATCCTACATATCTACACTGTTGTACCTCTCATATATATCCTTCTCTTCTCTACCAATCACCATGGTACAGGCCCTTATGACTTCATGACTGGACTATTGCAATAGCCCACTAATGATGTCCTCATCTCAAGTCTCTGCTCAATCTAATCCATGCTCCATTCAGCTTCCAAAGGGATTTTCCTAAAATGTAGGTCTGACCAAGTTGCTCTCCCACTCAATAAATTCCATTTATTCTCTATTACCATCAGGATCAAATATAAAGTTCTCTGTCTTTTAAATCCTTTCACAACTTTGATATTTCCTACCTTTCCAATATTCTTTCATTTGACTTTTCTTCATATAGCCCATAATTTATCAGCACTTATTTTCTTTTTGTTCTTTTAACATGATACTCCATTTGCCAACTCTTTGCCTTTTTAATGGTCATCCTCTATGGTTGGAATATTCTCTCTTCTCTCTACCTTCTGACTTTCTTGAATTCTTTCATGCTCAGTACATATTCCAACTTCTGAAAGTGACCTTTCCCAGGTCCCCTCCCATGCTAGTATTATCACTCTGAGATTATCTCCATTTACGCCATATATTATGTATGAACAAAGTTGTCTATTTGTCTTCTCTATTAGAATGTGTGCTTCTTGAAGGCAGGGACCATTTTTGCCTTCCTTTGTATCACAAGGACTTAGTATAATGCTTTTCATGTAGTAGTTAGATACTTTAGAAATGCTTGTTGACTGCTTATTTTGATTTGCATTCTCTTATTATTAGTGTTTTTTTGTTTTTTTTTAATTTAAACATTTATTAATAATCATTTTTAACATGGTTACATGATTCATGCTCCTACTTTCCCCTTCACCCCCCGCACTCCCCCCACCCATGGCCGATGCACATTTCCACTGATTTTGTCATGTGTCCTTGTGATCAAGACCTATTTCCAAATTGTTGGTGGTTGCATTGGTGTGGTAGTTTCGAGTCCACATCCCCAATCATGTCCACCCCGACCCATGTGTTCAAGCAGTTGCTCTTCTTATATGTTTCCTCTCCTGCAGTTCTTCCTCTGAATGTAGGTAGCATCTTTACCATAAATCCCTCAGAATTGTCCTGGGTCATTGCATTGTTGCTGGTACAGAAGCCCATTACATTTGATTTTACCACAGTATATCAGTCTCTGTGTACAATGTTCTTCTGGTTCTGCTCCTTTCGCTCTTGCATCAGTTCCTGGAGGTCTCTCCAGTTCGCTTGGAACTTCTCCAGTTTGTTATTCCTTTTAGCACAATAGTATTCCATCACCCGCATATACCACAGTTTGTTCAGCCATTCCCCAATTGAAGGACATACCCTCCTTTTCCAGTTT
>NW_025375036.1:0-6737 GCF_016433145.1 Gracilinanus agilis
GAAGGGAAGGGAAGGGAAAGGAAGGGAACGAAGGAAAGGAAGGAAAGGGAGGGAGAAAGAAATTTAGCTTCCTTAGGCATATTTTTCATCAAAAGACTTATTGAGAAGGGTTCCATAAGCTTCACCAGACTACCAAAGAGTTCCACACATACACAAAAAGGTTATAAAAATCTCTATTCAAGATTGTTCTAAAGCACTGTCTTTCTAGCAATTTTTGGAATCTATTTTTGTGCCTCAGACTGAAAAACCAGGTTTGTGGCTTTTTTATGTGAAATCATTGTTACATAGTTTGTTTGAGGAACATTAGGGGGTAACAACCAAATTCAGAGTAGAGAGAGTTGAATTTGTTTGATGTCTTCCTACAATTTTTTTCTTATGACCTTACCATCACTGACCTTTCCTATGTCCTTCGATGTCACATTTTTAAAAATTAAATTACATTAATTCTGTAACATATATTTCCTCTTTCCTATCTACTATATATGATAATATTTTTAATTGAAATGTTCTAATTCATTTGGGGCAGATTTCTTGGGGAGGCAATTTTTTTTTCTTTTTACTCTTAGAGAATATAGATGAAAGGGAGGGGATTCTAAGATAATCAAGAAAAAAAGAAAAAGAAAAGAATAAAGGTAGAGGTTTTGGGATGAGAGAGCAATATGTTTACATGAGAAAAGAAATGATCAAAGTGACCTAGAAAGTAGCAACTACTGACCTATATGTCTATTTCCCCATCTAAAGAAAAGGTTTGTGAGAATACTGTAAACTTCTCTTTGAGGACATTTTTTGAGGACATTTTTTTAAATAAAATTTTATTGATTTTGTTTTACATTAGCTATATTTCTCCTGTATCCCTCCTTTATTTTTATCACAAAGAATTTTTTAAAAGAAATAAAGAATTAGAGGATGAAGAATTTTCAAAAATCAGTAAACTGATCAACACATTGAAAAGTTGGATGTTATATACAATGTTCCACACCAAGGGACCTTTACAAGGAAGTGGGTGTGAGGGTGGGCGTGTTCCTTATAGTACCTCTTTGGGACTAGAATTGTTCTTTATAATTTCACAACATTGAGAGCATTCTTTATGAGCTTATTGATAGGCAACAGATAGGCTCTTTGCAAATGATATTAGAGCACAGTAGACTGTATCTCTGCCACTACTCAAATGACTGAAAGACATGGAGAATGTAAGACCCCCTGGACTTATTTTTTTTTTACTATGAGAAAGCATTTAACTTAGTAAAGCAAAATTCCACCTTAAAAATTATTTTCCTAGAGAATATCTTCTGTCCATACATCAAATTTATAAAGGATAAAACAAAGGATCTAATCACTTTTATGATCATCAATATTAAGAGAAGCATAAAACTCAGAGACATATGATCCTCAGAGGAATTCACCACGATCATGGAGGAGATCCAATACAAAGTTCAAGTTAAAGAGGGATGGTTATGTCCTTTAAAAATTCCTTATTTACCAATGACTTCATGAAGACAATATGAAGTCCCAAAACACTGAAAAATGTTGACCTAAACATTCAAATGAGAAAAACCATGGGGATAAAAAATGTCTATTGTCCAGATTCTGCCATAAAATTTGATGGCAACCTATCTGGAGCTTGGCTGGGTTTTTTGTTTGTTTGTTTTCTGGGATAGAAAGTATAATAGGATAAAGAGTTGGCTTCAACAAGAGGAGGAGAACAAGCTAGATTTCCTTCAGGAAATTTCAAAGCTCTTTTAATATGACCTCAAACATCTCACAGAAATTATGACCCATTTAATATTTTATGTTTTTATTTTTGATTCTGAATTTTCTCCTTCCCTCCATCTGCTCTCATTGAAAAGGCAAGAAATATGGTATCTATCATACAGATAGAATTATTTAAAACATTTCATTATTAACCATATTGCAAAAATTAATAAGAAAAATAAGGTTAAAGCAAATGTGCTTCAATCTGCAATTAGAGTTAAGCTTTTTATCTTTAAATATAGAGAGTATTTTTCATCACAGATCCTCTAGAGTCCCGTGCTCAGTAGAGTTGCTAAGTCTTTCATATTCGATTATCATTATAATATTGTGGTTACTGTGTAAATTGTTCTCTAGGTTCTGCTCATTTCACTCTGAATCAGTTCATATAAGTCTTCCTAGGTTTTCTAATACCAGTTCCTTCTTTATTTCTTATAGCACAGCAGTATTCCATAACAATCGTACATCATAATTTGGTTGTTCACTCTCCAATTGACAGATATCTCTTCATTTTCCAATTCTTTGCCACCACAAAAAGAATTACTGCTATAAATATTTTTTACATATGGGTCCTTTTCCTTTTTCTTTGATCTCTTTGAAATAAAGAACTAGTAACAGTATTACTGAGTCAAAGGGTATGCAATTCCAAATAGTTCTCCACAACTGTTGGATCAGTTCACAGCTCTACCAACATTGAATTAGTTTATCTACTTTTCTCTCATTTTAGCCAATCTGATAAATGTGAGGTGGTACTTCAGAGTTGTTTTAATTTGCATTTCTCTAATTATTAGTGATTTAGAGCATTTTTCATATTGATTGTTGACTTGATAGCTCTGATTTCTTTTTCTGAAAACTGCCTGTTTATATCATTTGACTATTTGTCAATTGGAGAACAGCTCTTATTTCTTTATAAATTTGGCTCAATTCCATATATAGTTTGCAAATAAGACCTTTATTAGAGAAACTTGTTATAAAAAATCCCAGTTTCATGCTTTCCTTCTAATTTTGGCTGCATTCTTTTTGATTACATAAACTCTTTTTGATCTAATGTAATAAAAATTATCCATTTTACCCACTATGATCCTTTCTTTCTCTTGTTTAGTCATGAACTCTTCCCTTATCCCTAGATCTAAAACATAAGTTTTGCCATGCTTCCCTAATTTTTTAAAAATATTACCCTTTATGTTAAATCATGTACTACTTATTTTGAGCTAATCTTGGTAAGTGTTGTGAAATGTTATTTATGTCTAATTTCTGCCAGGCCAGTCTTCTTTCCAATTTTTCCAGAAGTTTTTATCAGTTAGTAAGTTCTTGCCCTAATATTTTGAATTTGGGGGGTTATCAAACAATAGATTGCTATGATCATTTACTACAGTATTATCGTATACCTAATCTATTCCACTGATCAACCAGTATATTTCTTATCTCTTACCATGTTGTTTTGATAATTAGGTCTTTGATATCTGCTACTATTATATAGCCCATTAAAAAAATCAAAGGTCTACTAGTGGTCCTACATGGCTATGAGGCTTAGAATACAACCAACTCTGAAAAATTAAAAATGAGTATCACAAAGAGATCAAAGAAAGAGGTACATGATGAAAATGAGAATATAATATATCACAATTAATAAACTTGGAAGAACTATAATAAAGAACATCATTAAGGGATTACATGAGGAAAAAGATGTTCTGGTCATGTGAGGCTAAGGAACAGTGGTTGTCAAAGCTTGAGCCACTTCACAAATATTCTATCAAAATCAGGAGACAAGAAAGATTCCAGTATGATCAGTATATCCTCCAAGGAAAACCTATGAGAAAGCTTTGACAGGAGTCACACAGGATGGACAGAAATTGGTGATGACTCACAAATCCATTTAAATATCTGAAGAGGGTAGAAGAGAATGTTCATTGCAAGTAGTTTACTTCTGTAAAGTAGGAAGTATGTATGCCATTCAGCACTATGTCATCTGCTGAAAAGTGAATAAAATAGAGAAGTTGGGGGATTGTGAAGTCTAGAAAATGTTTTGACCATATGCCAGAGAGAATGTCCTTTGAAGTCTAGTAGGCATATAGTGGATAAAACAATAAGAGAACGACATAAGTTACTATGGTTCTTAATTTCCTATTAAACTTATAGCATCTTCAATCTAAATTAGGTGCTTCATAAAGATACACCCTACACCTCGATTGATTCTTACCCTGTTAATTCTTCTAACATCTCTATACCATTACTTCTTTTAGAAGTGTCATATTTCTGCTGACGCGAGATCCTACCTGGAAACCTGGGGGAATTTCTTCACTACAAGACCCCTAGATAATCTGATATTTACACTTTTACTTGAAGTCATACTGATCACAATGTTTCCAGATAAAACAATTAAGAGATAACATTACATACCATAATTCCTCATTGTTTTTGTGCACACATATACCCTCGACATATTGTTTCTTCTTTTTCATCCTTGACCTCCCTGGACAAGAAAGTCTCCTTTAATGGCTTTTGCCTGAAGCCTGACTCCAACACTAATCTTAAATAGTTTGTGGTCTGACTCCAAATGCTATGTGATCAGTGTGGTAAGATCAGTTGTATTCAACTGTCCTCACAATATAGTCAATCCAGTTTTGTCTCCAATATAATTCCAAACATTCCCATTCCATTGTCTCCCACTTGAAGAGAGAGAGATGTTGTGTCCCTTAGAGTAGAATCACATCATCACTACATGGACAACCACCACAGAGGTTGCATCCCTCCTTAAATACACCCATAGCTGCCTATCAAAGCCTTCATCATCTTTCCAATCTCAATGTGTGCTTTTTTTGTTGTTTCTACCTTCATTTCTCTTTCACTTATAATTTTTATTCTAATCACATCACCCTAGCTTGTCATCATCATTTTCCAGAGGACTACTATAGCCTCCTAATTGATTTCCTCCCTCCCTCTCTTCAATCCATTCTCCACATAGTTTTCAAACTAATTTTTCCTAAAAAATAAATTTGACTATATAACTACCTGCTCAAAACCTCCATTAACTCCCTATTTTTCTCTAAGAAAAAGTATAAATTTATCTTCATTTTCTTTTTAAATTTTCCTCTTCTATATTTTCTATTCCACATAATTATTAATATAGTTGTATGTGTGCATAAATAAATATATATAGAGTGGGGGAGAGAGTTAATGCTCAAAAATGTGTTTAACAAACATTTATTAAGCAAAGTTCTTTGCCACTCCACAGGCAGGTACTGTTTTATTTTACTGTTAAGGATGCATATTCAAAGAGTTTAGAGAACACTCCTCTAAAGAGTTCCTAGGAGTCTGTCTGATTCTAGTCAGAGTCCTAGGGGAAAGAGAAATACTGGGCATCTGACCAGTAGGATGTAATGAGACTTGAGAAAGGGATGCCTGCTTGGCTGTGCTGTTTTTTATTCAACAAGTCTCAGTTGGGTCAACTTTAAGAGTCTCCTTGAATCAATGAGTCTCAGGGAAGTATCCACAAGGGTAAGAAATGGCTGTATTATTTATTATATCAGAGTTAAATTCTAGAAGTGCTAGATTCCACAAGGCTACAGTTACCATTCCCCAAAACCATCTCCCTAGTTAAAGGATCATAGTCATATTTTTCTATCGATTCCCATAGCGGCCATCCCAGGTGAGCTGTTTATGCCTTTCTCCTGCTAAAGTTGCTTCTGCATGAACAGATCACAATTTTCTACCTCTACAGATTGATTTCAGATGACATTGGCATATAGACTCATAGAAGGAGATAACTTTACCACAAAAGCTTCTAAGTATTTTTTTGTATAGAGGGAGCAGGTAAGATTGCAGCATCCTTCACGTTGTTGGTATCATAGTCTCAGAGGGTTGAGGCAAGGGGCTTTTGTCACAAAGACCTCTCACAAACAGGCTAGATCACAGAAGCACAGATTTAAAGCTGGACTAGATGTTAGAGATCATCTTGTTCAATTCCTTTATTTTATAGATAAAGAAACTGAGGCACAGAGAATCACAAAACTAGCAGCTAAGACAGGACTTTGAACTTAACTTTTTCTGACTCAGGGACCAGTGGCCTTGCTTCTTCTCAAAGACATCTGGCATGTCTAAGAGAACAGCAACATCCTAGCATTCCAAAAGACTGGTCATCCTGAAATGGAGATAAAGCTTCACTTATCTGGGGTTGTTTTCAGCATTTGTGTCCCTAGGCAGATGATTCTCTAGAAAGAGACCAAGATGACCTCATAGTATGGGGCAAAAAGGGTCAAAAAAGCCAGAGCCCTCAATTTCTCATTGAGAAAAAAAGGACTATCCTATTTAGGTCTGACATGAAGTACATTGGGAAAGGAATGGATCCTCCTCATGGTTTCCAAGCAACCACGGGGAATGGTACCTATCCATAATTCCCAATTTTTACTACCTCTGGTGATGATGTTTTGGAAAGTTGAATGTACTAGTTATTAAAAGGTGTTCTCTTCATTAAAGTCAGTGTCACTATAGTGCTGTTCATTAGTGTGGAGCTGATAAGTGAAATATTAAAATCAAGATTTCTTCATTATCAAGCTTTTTTATCATGTAATGTATTCTGCCCTGATAAGTTAAGCTTTGTCAAAGCATTTACAAATTAGATATTCTTTTAAAAAGCATACAACGTATTTTTAAACATATTTGATAATAATAACATCAATAATAATCACCATAGAAGATTACACAGTTCTAGACTCTGTACATGTGAGGCCTAAAAGAATTTTTAAAGGTTCTGGGGCAAGATCCTTGAACACATTGTCTTAGGAAGGCGAACCATGTAGGAGCCTTGGTACCATATGGAAGAAAAATATATTAATATTAGACTGAGTTGAAACTTCAGCCTCATCACTATTTTTATTTATTAATATTATTCCAAATCTAAGGTGGGGTGTGTAAGTGAGAGAGAAAGAGAGAGAGAGAGAAAGAGAGAGAGAGAGAGAGAGAGAGAGAGAGAGAGAGAGAGAGAGAGA
>NW_025375037.1:0-5676 GCF_016433145.1 Gracilinanus agilis
AAGGAAGGAAGGAAAGAAAGAAGGAAGGAAGGAAATAAGTTCAGCTCTGGATGTGTTTAAGATGTTTTCAAGAGGGGCACTTAAGTGGTTTAATGGGTAGGACTGAAGTTGGGAAGATCTGGATTCAAACCTGGCCTTAGATACTTCCTAGTTTGGTGACCCTGGACAAGTCACTTAACTCTGATTGCCTAGCCTCTAACACTCTTCTGTCTTGGAATTGATACCAAGACAGAAGGTAAGAGTTTAAGGGGGGGGGGGGAAGAAGTAGCTACAGGTCATACATTTTGAGATGTCTAATAGGCAGCTATTAGATTCAAGGTTGGAGGTCAGAAAAAAGGTTAAGGCTAGATTTTGGAGAATCATCAGCAGAGATGATAATTGAATCCTTTGGAGCTGTTGAGATCAAGTGAATAGTATATGAAATAGTATAGATGGATAAGAAAGGAGAGCCCAAGAAAGAGTCCTATGGAACACCCATGGTTAACAGGCTTGACTTTGTTGAAGATCCAAGCAAAGGAGACCAAGAAGGAGCTATCAGAAGGTAGGAGGAGAACCAGAAAGAGAACAGTGTCATGAAAATTTAGAAAGAAGAGAATATCAAGGAGAAGAGGATGATCAGTGATGTTAAAGGCTACAGAGAGATCAAAAGGGACAAGCCATTCAATTCAGCAATTAAGAGATTAGAAATTGAATGATGAGGTTGGATACCAGGCTGTAGAAAATTAAGAGAGTGACTTAACAATACACTACACCTATAGTGGATGGCCTTCTCAAGCAGTAGAGTCACAAAAGGAAGGAAAACTATGGAATAATGCTTGCTAAGATGAATGATCAAGTAAAGATTTTTTTAAGGATGAGGGAGACATGGGAATGTCTGTAAGAAGCAGAGAAATAATCAGCAGACAGGGAGAGGCTGAAGATAAGTGAGAAAGTGGGGATAGTAGAACAGGCAATCTGCAAGAGATGATGGGATGGAATGGAATCACTGTGCAAGGAAAGGGCTGCTTCTTCCATTGAGACTGATGAAGGATGAGACAATGGCAGAAAGCATCTGAGTGATGTGAAATGAGGAAAAGGGAAAGAGAAAGGCAAAAGGCCCCAGTTTTTTTTTAGTAAAATACGAGGCAAGGTTTAGAAGGTGTGGGGCTGGGAAGTTTGAAGAGGGATGAAAAAGCATGGGAAATCCATTGTGGTGAGTGGGATATTGAGTCAGTTAGGGAGATATAAAAGGATTGCTTTACCAAAGTGAGGGCCTCGCCGAGATTATGTAATATAAATTTATAGTGGGCTCAGTCAGCACAATTTTGTAATTTTCTCCAGCTTCATTCTACAGCGTGAGTAGGAGTGTTTGAATTTCTGTTGCTCCTATACTGTTCTCTGCATTCTCTGAGCTGGCAGGGATCTCAAATGCAATAGGATTTTCAAATGAAATCATATTTATTTGTAAGGTATTTAGTGCAGTCCCTGACCCAGAATAGGTGCTTAATAAATGCTGATTGCCTTCCCTTCCCTCTCCCCTATTCTCTGGGAATTCCTCCATTTGACAACCTCTCTGAACAGCCCATTAGAATTTACTAACCCTCTTCCAACAAAAGCTTCCAGAGCAGCAAGGTAGCACAGTGGGTAGAGTACCAGGCCAGGACTCAGAAGTTCTTGAATTCAAATCTGGCCTCAGATGCCTCCTAGCTGTGTTACCCTGGGCAAGTCACTCTACCCCAATTGCCTAGCCCTTGATGCTCTTCTGCTTTAGAATTGTTACTAAGAAAGAAGGTAAGGGTTGAATTTTTTTTTTTTTATTGCTTCCCCTTTATCTTTATCTTATGGTTGCCTTCACCTCCCTCAGTCAGATTCTTCCTTCTAGTTACTACAGGGAAGGGCACCAAGAGTTATGGGCAACAGAGTAGGCTCCTAAGAGACCATGTTCTGGATAGAAAGTAATAAATAGCTCATATTTCTATGGTAATATATGTATATATATTTCATTTGCTCCTCACAACAACTCTGTGAGGTAAGTGCCATTATTATCCCCATTTTACAGATAGGGAAACTGAGGCTGAGAGAGGTTAGTGACTTGCCCAGAGTCACACAGCTAGTAAGTATCTAAGGCTGAATTCAAGATCACATTTTCATGACTATTTCTTACAACATCTAACTTTCAGAGTCAGAGGCAGGGTTTAGGGAGCTCTTCCAAAGGGACGAATCCATCATCCTTTGCATTTCCCTCTTATAGCCTCTCTTCTCCAAAACTCCTCCTATAGAAGGCTGCAGAGCCCACAAATCCTGACTCCTGTTCTGAGTTTGGGAGACCTATGGTTCAGCATAGGCCCTTCTCACTTCAGTAGGGGGAAAGGTAAGGGGTCCTTCAATTGTAGGATCTTGGGGTTTAGGGAAGGAAGACACCTTCAAGATTATCTGGTCTGACCACTTCATTTTATTGATCTAGAAACTTAGACCCAGAGGTGGTGACTTGCCCAAGGTCACACAAGTAGTAAATTACTGAGACAGGATTTAAACCCCACCCTCTTAACTTGCAGTCCAATATTCTTTCATTCATCCTCTCCTCCATATCTTTTCAGACCATTTCCCCTGCTCTGACTTTCTTTTTTTCTCTTCCACTCTTTTCTTCATTTCAAAAAAGCCCTTGACATCATCCTTCCCCAGGCTCCTCCTTTCTTCTCTTCTCTGATACTGAGGTGACCTCATTGTTAAGGACAAAGCTTCCATACTCACTTTTTATCTCATACCTTCCCATCTCCTTCTGCAAGATTGTTCAACCATCATCCTCTTTCTCTCTCCTCCCCTTCCACTCTTCATGACCCCATCTGGGGTTTTCTTGGCAAAGACTCTGGAGCTGGAGTAGTTTGTCATTTCCTTCTCCAGTTCATTTTACAAATGAGGAAAATAAGTCGTGGGGGGAGGGGGTCACAGAACTAGTAAATGTCTAAAGCCAGATTTGAACTCAGGAAGATGTCTTCCTGACTCCAGGCCTAGTGTTCTGCCTATTGTACCACCTAGCTATCCCCTATGTGTGGGCTACACTCCCTCCTCATCTTTGCCACATAGAATCTCTCACTTCCTTCAAGAAACATAAAACCAGGTTAGGGGCAGAGAGGTTGCCAAGTGGAGGAATGCCCAAAGAACAGGGGAGAGAGAAAGGAAGGCAATCATCTAGTGGATAGAGGACCAGGCTTAGAGACTGGAGATCCTAGGTTTAAATCTGAGCTCAGACATTTCCTAGTTGTATGTCCCTGGGCAAGTCACATAATCCCAGTTGACTAGCCTTTACCACTCTTCTGCCTTGGAACGAATACTTACTATTGATTCTAAGATGTAAGTTAAGCGAAAGAAAGAAGAAAAGAAAGGAAGGAAGGAAGGAAAGAAGGAAGAAAGAAAAAGAAAGGAACAAAGGAAGGAACAAAGGAAGGAAGGAACAAAGGAAGGAAGGAAGGAAGGAAGGAAGGAAAGAAGGAAGGAAGGAAGGAAGGAAGGAACAAAGGAAGGAAGGAACAAAGGAAGGAAGGAAAAAAGAAACATGAAACCTTCCCTGATTCTTCCAGATGCTGTTATCCCTCCTGAATTACCTTGTATCTACCTGCCTTGTATTTTTCTGTATGTTTTCATTCTTATATATTTACATTTATATGTCATCTCCTTCAGTAGAATGTAAGATCTTTGAAAACAGAAATCATTTCCTTTTGTCATCTTATCCCCAGTGGCATACACAGGTGCCTGGCACCTAGCAGCTATTTAATAAACACTTATCCATTCATTCACTCATTTCTTCCCATTTTGCAGAAGGATTTTATTTCCATCTCTCCTTTGACCCCATTACATTTTAAAATATATTTCCCAATCACATGTAAAAACAATTTTTTAACTTTCATTTTTTCCAAATTTTGATTTCTGAATTCTCTCCCTCCTGCCCACCCCTCCATCACATTTTATTTTGTAATTGTGTATAATTCATCTCCCTACTATGAGACTCAAAGTTCCTCCCTCTTTCAGTAAATATTTCTGCACCCCCAGGCCCTAGCACAGCTCCTCTCATGTAGTTGGTGCTTAATGAGCGTCTATCAAATTGAACAATCATCTATTAAGTGTCTACTGTGTGCAAAACCCTGAGGGACAGGGTTCCTGTTTTCTTTAAAACTAGCAGGGGAGATAGCTTAGTTGTATACTAGGTTAAAAGCATCCAGGCAATGCAGTGAACAGAGCACAGGGCTTAGAATCAGGAAGACTCATCTTCATGAGTCTAAATCCAGCCTGAGACATTTACTAGTTGTGTGACCCTGGGTAAATCATTTAACCCTGTTGGTCTCAGTTTTCTCATCTGTCAAATGAGCTGGCAAAGGAAATGGCAAACACTCCAGTATGTTTGCCAAGAAAACCTCAAATGGGATCATGTGACTTAACAACAACAAAGCAGGGTTACATAGGATAGAAATCTGTGATAACTAACTATAATTGTTCATAATAATAATTCACTTCTATAGCATCTAAAGATTTATAAAATGATTTCCCTGTGAGATAAGTAACACAATGATTATTCCTACCATTCTATAGTGAAGGCTCCAAGCTGTTATTGTTATGATTATAATTAGTGATCATTATTAATAATTGTTTGCTTTCATCAATAATAATTAACATTTATGTAGTAATTTACAATTAGCAGACGAATGAATGAATGAATGAAATGAAAAGTCACTTATTAAAGGCTTATTATGTGCCATGTACTTTGTTAGCCTCTAGGGATACAAATACAGAAATGGAGAAAGTCCCCTCCCTCAAAAACTTATGTTCTGATGAGGGGAGTAGTGGGGGGAAGTGGCGTGTTTTGATTTAGAAAGTTCTAGGGTCAGTGGAGCCACAGAGAAATAGATTGACATACCATTTCCTGTGTCAACGGCAATATTTAAAAGGGAAGAGATAAGCATTTATATAACATGTACTACGTGCCAAGGACTGTGCTAAGCACTTTGCGAATATTATATCATTTGATCTACGCAATAACCCTATGAGCTAGGTGCTATTATTCTTATTTTACAGTTGGGGAAACTGAGGCAAAAAGAGATTAAGGGACTTGCTCAAGGTCCTATAGCTAGTAAGTGTCTGAGGGAACTCAGGTCTTCCTGATTCCAGGTCCAATGCTCTATCCACTGTGCCACCTAGCTGCCCCTGGTGGTTTAAGTGGAAAGGCCCTGGAGGAGAACATAAAAAAGTAGTAAGAAGATGACTGAGGAATTAAGTGAAGTGTAACTGTAGCTAGCCTAGATACATCAGGCCATTGAGGCTCTCACTCATTTTGAGAGCAAGGGGGCAGGACAGGAACTGGTTAAGCCCTCTAGGGCAGGGTCTCTGGTGGGGCAAAGCACTTGGCAGATGGCATCCCAGTGACTCACTGGCCCATGATCCCCCCAGCTGGTAAATGTCAGAAACAGGAACTGAAAGGTCATAAGATTTAGAACCAGAAGGCAGTGGGACACTTTATACAAATCAAGCAGTTTCTTCATTCAGTAATCATTTATTCAGCAAGCATTCTCTTGGTTTTCCTTCCAACTGTCTGACTGTCCTTCTCATTTTCCTTTTCATGGCTCATCATCTAAATCTTGTCCCCTCACCATGGCTAGACTCCTAAGGCTCTGTCCTGGGCCCTATTCCTTGTTCTCTCTCTCTCTC
>NW_025375038.1:0-5342 GCF_016433145.1 Gracilinanus agilis
GATATAGTGAGGGAAGACAATGTGTTAAACATTGACACTAGAGAAAAAAAAAAACATCTCAACTTTTATGTCCTCAAGGAGTTTCCAGTTGAGTAGGTGGATAAAACATATACAAATAACTATGTGAAGGGAAGTATTGATGAAGGGAGTATCTAATCAATCTAATGAATTATCCTAGGAGTTTTAATTACTTAATCCCATGAGATTATGGATTTACAAATCTTGGAGTCACCTAAGAGGCATCTACAACAATGGAATGCAAACAGGCACACCAACACCCTGTTGAGGGGAAATAGTGAAATCTTGACTGAATTTCATAAGAAGAAATTCTTGTTACAGGAGCTGCCTCTTCCCATGACTGATTAAAGATAGAACAGCCTATTCTTTATGATGAGCTCCTTAAACTTATGCGTGGAGCCTGTTTTCCAGAATGAAGCAAGAGGGCAAAAATTTCTCCTCTTTCCCCTTCTCTTTTACCCCTTCTAGGAATTGATAATGATTGTCTTCATGCAGGGTGGGAAGGTGAAAAGGAGGGAAGTGCTCATCAATAGTTTCTGAGCACAGGTCAGAAACATCAACACTGTATTAGTTTACTTATATTTCTGAAACTCCTCTAATATTGACTATTTCCAGCTTTCGTCATCTTTCCCAGTTTTCTGAATGTTTAAGAGTTGCTTTGATTCATAATTTTATTATTTCTGACTTGGAACACTCATTTTGTTTGTTAATAGTTTGAAATTGCTTCAAGAAGTGTTTGTTTTCATACTTCAACCACTTATCCATTGGGTAATAGCTCTTGTTCTTATATATTTAGGTTGGTTTCCTATATATCTTGGATATATAACCTCTATCAGAGTTATTTGAACAAAGACTCTTTTCTCTCAATTCACAACTTCTCTTCTTATAATTGCCTTAATTTTGATGGGCAAAATTGTTTTACACTTCATGTAATCAGCTTTATCTGTTTTGTGCTTTGTAACAATTTCTCCATTGTTTAGTAATGAACTTTAGCGATGGCTATTAAAAATACCTGATCTGGGGTTCTCTTCTATTTTTAAAAACAATTTTAATTTTAATATTCTGGTCCTATTATTATGTTGAGTTTGTTTTCATATATGGTATAAGCTATTGTGCTAAACATAATTTCTGCCAAACTGCTTTTGGGTTTCCCCATTAGTTCTCATCAAGAAAGGATTCATTTCCTAAGTAATACAGGGTTATTAAAATTGTTTTTGTTTCTTACTTATCTAGTCTGTTCCATTGACCTACTTTTTAGAAAAATGTTAAATACTATCAAATAGTTTTCAGAATGATTGCTTTGTAGCATAATGTGAGGTCTGCAAGTGTTATTCCCCTTTTGTTACATTTTTAATTTTAATTTTTAGTTATGATTTTCTAAATCTTTTTTCCTCCAACGAATTTTATTACTTAAACTAGCTTTATAAAATATCTCATTGACAATTTGGTTGGTAAAGTACTGTACCAAGTTTGTAATTCAAGTAGTATTGTCATTTTTATTATATTAGTACAGTCCAATTATAAACAATGAATATGTATCTACTCTAATTATGTGAATTATCTTTCATATCTTTAAAAGGCTGTTTTGTAAAATGTCTTAAATGTCCCTCAGTAAATTTACTGCTAGATATTTTATGTATTTTGTACTTTTTAATGAGACTCTCTATCATTATCTCATGGATTTTCTTATTGCCATTTAAAATTACTATCAACTTTTGTAAAGTTATTTTATGTCCTGCCTTGTTACTATGCCTATTAATTATCTCATTTGTTTTTTGGTGATTCTCTGAGGTTTCTAATCAATAGCAAACGGGGATGATCTGATTTCCTCTTTGCTGATGTGTATGCCTTTATTTCTTTTCTCTTACTTTTGAAAGGAGGCATCTTTATTCTTGTATTTTTTAGGGAAGTTTTTACTCATTATTTTTACAATAATGCTGACTTTTCATTTTATATACTTTTTTCATCACATTAGAGAACAAATATCTGTACTCTGTAGGATTTTTAGCATAAATGAATATTATTTTGTCAAAGGCTTCTTCTAGATTTCCCAATATAATAGTGTGGTCAGGTTAATTGTTTTCCTAATGCTGAGCTACCATGCATGCAAGATATAAATCTAGCTTGGTAATAATGAATGGTTTTTTTTAGATATACTATTGTAGTCTTTTTGTTGGGGTTTTATTTAAAATTATTTTAGGCTATTTATCATTAGATGTTCTTTTTTTAAAAAATCCTTACCTCCCATCTTAGACTCAATACCGTATATTGGTTCCAAGGCAGAAGAGCAGTAAGGACTAGGCAATGAGGGTTAAGTGACTTGCCCAGGGTCACATAGCTGGGAAGTGTCTGAGGTCAGATTTGAACCCAGGACCTCCTATCTCTAGGCCTGATTTTCAATCCACTGAGCCACCCAGCTGCCCCCTATCATTAGATGTTCTTAAAGCAATTCATTATATCACAGAGTCAGAAGGAACCTCAAATATAATCTGAGTGAATGATATGATAATGAATATGATAAAGTATTTATGAAGTACTTACCATATTCCAGGTACTGTACTAAGGTTCTGTGGAAACAAATACAAGGAAGCAAGATAGTTTCTGCCTTCAAGGGATTTTTACATTCTAATGGGAGAAGACCATATATAAAAGGCCAAGAGAGCTAAAGTGATTTGATTGTGGTGACCTTGTAGGTTAGTGGCAAATCTGGTTCTAGACTCTTGAGGCTCCTAATCTTATGTTCCTTCCTCTGTTACTCTGTGTCCCTGGGTACTTTCAGGTCTGTATAGACATTCATGTCTTTGGATTATGGCACGGTGTTTCCTAAGAATCTTTATCCTAATAAAAATATCTTTGATAAAGGAAGCACTTTAAGTCACTATTATCTGGAAGCTTTTGGTATGACTTTGAATATTCTACTGCTACCTACCATGTCATCTCCCTGGGAACAAGGTGGGGTTGAGAAATAGATATGTTCTCATCAGGGTAAAAATAGATGAAAAGGCTGACCTATTGAGGTCCAGAGTTGAGAAGACCTACTTAAAAATGATATCAATTAGAGGATTCTGAGAAATGAAGGGGAGAATAGCAAAATGCTCAAGGGAAAGAATGGGCCCAGTAAGGTATAAAGGGCATTGGTGAGACAGTGGGAAAATATTCTGCCTCCTTTCTAATCCCATATTGGCAGGACTTTTAACTAAAGAAAAGGGGGAAGCAAATATTTGTTTTACTTGACACCAGAAGTCAGAATGGATGAAGCAGCTGTTAAATGAGTGAAAACTGCAGAAAGAGATTTCAGTTTCATATGGTACATAGGAAATTATATTAGGGAAAAAAACACAACTTCTTGCTAACTGAACATTATCTGAAATTGGAATGAACTAGCTAAATAAAGACATATCAGTACCCCATTATGGGAAGTGTTTCAAGTGGAAGGATGAATGATTGCCAATAACAGTGCTAAACTCAGTCCTAGGATGTGAGTTAGAATCTTAGCATAATTGCTTACTCAGACACCTATGTAGTATAGTGGATAGAATATTATACCTAGAGTGAGGAAGTACTGGATTCATATTCTGCCTCCTATACTTACTAGCTATGGGACCTTGGGTAAAAGTCACCCTCTACCTGCCTCAGTTTCTTCCTTTATAGATGGAGATAATAATAGTATCTACATCCCAGGGTTGTTGCAATGATCAAATGAAATAATATTCACAAAATGCTTTGCAAACTTTAAAGTGACACATAAATGCTAGCTATTCTTACTGCTTTCTGTGGATCCTTGGGAAAGCTGCAACCTCTTTGGGCCTTAGTCCCTTATACATGAAATAAGATCGAGTATACTACATGGACTCTGAAGTCTCTTCCAGACCTGGATCTACAATCTCATGTATACTTGTACCTAAAGGTACAAGATGGATTAAATGCCCTCTGAAGCTCTTTTTCCATTCTGGGATTCCCTAAGTTCCTGCCTTGACTAATGAGCTAAGAAAAAAAAAATTGAATTAGGTCCAAGCTGGCTCAGAGCTTAGGAGCTTTTTTTCCTGTTTTTGCCATCACTGACCTTGGGTGGGCACATTACTGGCCTTCCTGGAACCTTCTCCCCTCCCCCACCCCCACACCTCCATGTGCAGAACAGAATAATGCTATTAGCTATTTGAGGTCATCATTGGAAAGGTGTTAGAGGCGTGCACATGATTGTCATTAATGATGTGTAGAAAGTCCAAGGTTAGACAAAACCCAGACCTCTTCCATTTCTCTCTGCTTCATTCCTCTACTTCCCATGGGGGTTAAAAAAAACTGCCCCAAACACCAAAACTACATCCATGAGCACACTTCAGAATCAGATGTTAGAGCTTCAGGAGAATTCTCAGGTTATCTCAAAGGATTCTGAGCTGGAGGGACCCTTTCAAGATTATCCTATAAGTGAGGAAACTGAGGATAAAGGATGGAGGATAAAGATGAACAGAACTGGGGCTTTGTCTCCATCTAGTATACTTTGTCATTAGGCCAAACTGTGGTTCTTTTGTTCTACCTTCTAGAGTGCATATACTTGAACCCTCTGAATAGTAAAGGGATATGGCCTTTGTCTGAACCTGAGCACTGAATATAGAGTTGGAAAAGATCTTAGAAATGAGCTAATCCAACATCTTCAACTTGTAAATGAGGAAACCAAGGACTAGAGGGAAAAAAGTAGTCTGTTCAATGGCACATGAGTAATAAAATAAATATCACGGTCAGAATTCAAATCTTCCTTTTCTGATTCCTAAAGAATGATGATGATGATGATCAAGGACTGGTCTATTGTCCTTCCTTCTCTGTGGTTTTGTGTTCTTTCATCAGTCATGCCTTTTGGACATTTACTTAGCAAGGCAAGGCTTTGCTAAACATCTAGCTCCATTGCCATTGTTACTTTTACTAATAGTATCCCTCCAAAAAGTGATGGCCTTCAAGTCAGCTTCTCAGTATCTAGGGTAGACTGAACAACAAAACAGTTTGTAAACTTTCTTCTCAACTTGTGACTGTCACCATCACCCCCACCCCACCTCCACCCCCACAGACTCTCCCTCCCTCCCTAATTTCCCTTCCCTGGTTCCCCAGGATGCCAGGAATGAAATAACATTCTTTGTGTATTCGTCATAAAGATCCTAGCCACCATCCCCCAGACCACTTGCAGAATCAGAACTTATTTGCATCAGTCTATTTGGAGACCAGTATATAAAGGAGAGGAAGAGGCCATGTTTTCAGGGAATTTTATCAGGCACCACTGCCAGCAACAGAAGTTTCTATTTCTTTCTGAGAAATAAGAAAGAGTTGGAGGAAGG
>NW_025375039.1:0-3805 GCF_016433145.1 Gracilinanus agilis
ATCTTTGTCATTTCTCATGAAAACAGGCTTTATTATTCTTCCCTTTCTTAGGAATTTATTTTTCTATTCACGCTATTACATTTCATTAAAGAACAGTTTTCTTCCATCAGTTTTTGTTCTAAACTGTTAATTTTTTTCTGTCATTTTATTTTCTCATTTTTTCTAAGTTTCTTATTCCTTGTTTTTATATCCATTTTTTGAGCTCTTTCAGATGTTCATTTTGGACTTGATACTCTTTCACATTTTCCTTTGAATCTACATATGTTTTCATTTTTATAATGAACTCCTTTTCTGATCTTGTGTTTTGGCCATCTCTCTTGCTGAAATATGTTTCTGTTGTTAGGTTTTTTCTTTGTCTTTTACTCATTGTGAAGTTATTTTTCCCTTGTTTTGTCTATATGCTGAAGCTTAGTTCTGTTCCTGGAGTGAAGGGAGTACTGACCTTTTCTTCTGTTGTCCCTTGGATCAGCTCCGATGTCTTGGTCTCAGATTGAGCATTCTGCAGAAGCTGCCTGGTTGGCCTGATGTGTGGAAGTCAGAGCTATTCCATTCAGCTGGTTTGAGTTATGCTCTGCCAAATCCTATAGAAGTTCTTCACACTGCTGCCTATGCTGAGTCACATCCAGGCTCTGTCCAAGCTGGATGATGAAGACCTGCCAGGCCACTTTCTTCACACTGCTGCTTATTCTTCATTGCATTGGTTTCCATTATTACCCTGCAGAGAATAGACCAAACTGGCTATACTTTTTCTCTTGATGTTTGGGGTTCTCTCTTATTTGTTCATGATTTAACCTTGTTCAGTGGGAAAAGGATTCAGAATTCCTGAAGCTTCTGATTCATCTAGGATTGATGTGATGAAATATAAGTTTCCCAATGGCAGAAGATAGTTTCTGAAGCCAATATGGCAGAGTGAGTTCAAAATCTCCCTAAGTTTTCCCAAGTGGCCCTCCACACAACCCAAAACAATAACTATACAAGTTTTGGAGAAGAGAATTTGCTTACTACACCAAAGCAGTTTGGAAGACCAGCATAAGATATCTGTTTCACTGGGCTGGTATGGGAGCAATATCCAAGCAGGCAGCAGCAAAGGCAGAGTGCACCCCAGTGACCTACAGGAGAGTTCCTTCCCTCAGCAATGAGACACAGTCTGACACAAGCCACCTATGAAGCTTCAACTCAAATTTTAAAAAAAGTGGGGCAGCCATCATGATCTCAGATAAAACTATGGTAAAAATAGATCTAATTAAAAGAGATAAGAAAGGAAATTTTATCTTGCTAAAAGGTATCATAGACAATGAAGTATTATCAATACTAAACATATATGCACCATGTTATAGTAACCAAAATGTTACAGTAGAAGTTAAAAGAGTAAAAGGGGGAAACAGTAAAACTATGCTAGTGGGTGAACTCAATTTAATACCCTTTAAATTAGACAAATCTAACCAAAAAATAAGAAAGTTAAGGGGGTAAATTGAATTTTAGAAAAGTTAGATATGATACATCATTGGAGAGAGTTAAATAGGAAAAGAGTACACCTTTTTATTATGATATGGCACCTACACAAAATTGATTAAGTATTAGGGCATAAAAACTCCACAATCAAATGCAGAAAAACAGAAATATTAAATGCATACTTTTTTCAGATCATAATGCAATAAAATTCCATTCAATAAAATCCTTGGAAGAGAGATTAAAATTAATTGAACAAATTACCTGGAAACTAAATAATCTAATTCTAAAGAATAAATAATCAAAGAACAAATCATAGAACCAATAAACCATTGTCCTAAGGAAAATGATAACTGAGAAAAAAGAGCAAAATTTATGGGATATAGCTAAAGCAGTGCTTAGGATAAAATGTATATCTCTAATCACTTTCATCAATAAAATAAAGAGCAGATTAATATGCAAATAAAAAACTACAAAAAAACTTTGAAATCTTTAAACACCAAATTGGAAATCCTGAAAATCAAAAAGTTAGAGTAGTAATATTGAAGTAAGAAAATAATTGATCTAATCAATAAAACTAGAAAATGGTTTTATGAAAAAAAAATTCATTATATAAACTATTGGTTAATTTTATTCAAAAAGAAGAACAAAAGCAAATTATCAATAACTAAAATGAAAAAATACCACCAATGAAAAGGAAATTGAAATAATTATTAGAATCTGCTTTTCTCAATTATATGCCAACATATTACAAAAATCTAAATGAGATGGATGAGTATTTACCAAAATATAAATTGCCTAGATTAACAAAAGAGGAAATAGAATACTTAAACAATCCTATCTCAGAAAAAGAAATTAATTGAACCATCAATGAATTACCTAAGAAAAAATCCCCAAGGCCAGATAGATTCAAAAAAATGAATTCTACCAAACACTTAAAGAACAATTAATCCCAATACTATAAAAACTATTTGGGAAAATACCTGGAGAAGACATCCTACCATACTCCTTTTACAACACAAATATGATACTGACACCTAACCCAGGAAAAGCAAAAACAGAGAAAGAAAACTAAACACCAGTTTTGCTAATGATTATTATCACAACTATTATTCAGTATTGTACTAGAAATACTTGCTATTGGAAAAAAAAGAAAGAAAGGAATTAGCATAAGCTGTGAAGGAAAAAATTCATCTATCTTATAAACAATATGATGATATACTTAGGGAACCTTAAAGATTCAAGTAAAGAAATTAGTTGAAATAATTAACAGCTTTACCCAAATATCAGAATATAAAATAAATGCATATAAATTATTTGAATGTCTTAATATTATCAACACAGTCCAACAACAAGAGATAGAAAAAGAACTTCAATTTAAATTAACTGTAGATAATATAAAATTCTTGGATTTCTACCTGCCAAGTTAAACTCAGGAATTATATGAACACATTAATAAAAACAGGCTTCACATGAATAAAAAGTCAGACCTAAACAATTAGAAAAATCATAATGGGCCAAGCCAATATAATAAAAATGACAATCCAACCTAAATTTATCTACTTATTCAGTGCCCTAACAAACTGCCCTAAAATTATTTTATACAGCTAAAAAAATAATAACAAAATTCATCTGGAAAGACAAATGATGAAGAATATCAAGGGAATCAATGAAAACATAATATAAAAGATGGTGGTCTATGATTACCATATCTCAAACTGTATTACAGAACTAGAATTATCAAAACAATTTGATACTGGCTAAAAACAGGACAGTAGATTATTGGTATAGAATAGTTACTTAATGCACACTAGCAAATGACCATAGTAATTTAGTGTTTGGGAAACTAAAAGATTCAAGCTTTTGGGACAAGAAATCACTATTTGACAAAACTGTTATGAAAATTGGAGTACATTTCTGCAGAAACTGGTGATAGATGAACATCTGACACCATATAACAAAACAAGGTCAAAATGGATACATGATTTAGACCTAAACGGGGTTTCCATTAGCAAATTAAAGGAGCATAAAATATTCTACCTGTCAAGTCTATGGATAAAGGAAGAATTTATAACCAAACCAGAGATAGAAAGTATTATAGACTGTAAAATAGATAAATTAGATTATATTAATCTGAAAAGGTTTTGCATAAACAAAAATGTTCCAAACAAGATTAAAAGAAAAGGAAGAAGTCGAGGAAAGTTTTGTAGCAAGCCTCTCTTATAAAAGTCTTTTTTCTTAAATATACAGAGAACAAGAATGACAATCAGTCCTCAAATGATAAATGGTCAAAGGATATGAGCAGGTAGTTTGCAGATAATGGAATCAATGATATATATATATATATATATATATA
>NW_025375040.1:0-6204 GCF_016433145.1 Gracilinanus agilis
GAGAGAGAGAGAGAGAGAGAGAGAGAGAGAGAGAGAGAGAGAGAGAGGAGGAGATACACCTTTTGGACCTGGCTAAAGTGGGAATTTGTTTTGCTGAAGTACATAGACATGTAGTTAAAGATTTCAGAAAAATTGCTCAATGGAGGATGGGGGTGGTGAGTGGGATCCAAGAAGTCTAGGTAAAAAGTGGTTTGCTGTTTTCTATAAAGAAAAACAAATACCTCCAATGGCATAAAGAAATACTGAACCCCAACAGTTCAAATAACTGTTATTCAATTAAAAGAAAAACAAATATAAGAAATAATGGTCAAGTGTTTGGCAAATTCAAGATCAGTTTTTTCATTTCCTATTTCATCTTTGCTCTTATCTTGTTGAACAGGGACAGATCTGAATATGAAGAAGTGGAATAGATGGTTTACAAAATGATTTTGAATCAGGTTATGTGTTTCCTTCAGCTTCAAAAACAGCATGTACATCTCTGGTACAAGGACTACTTGCTTTGAGTGTCCCATGAAATATAAGAAAAGATCTCAAACTTAAAAAAAATTATTTTACTTTTTTTTCAATTACATGTAGAAACCATTTTTCACAATTTCTTTCTGACATTTTGTGATTCAGATTCTCTCCCTCTCTCCCTCTTCACCCTCCCTGAGGCAGTAAAGGGTTTATTATAGACTATACCTGTGCATTTACGCAATATATATTTTCATATACCCCATGTCATGATAGAAGGTACATATTATTCCAAAATTCTTGTAAGACTTCCAATAAGAAAAGAAATAGTTATGAGTCTCATCTTATGACAATGATGTGCTCCTTAAAAGCCAGCTGTGAAGAAAATTTGTCTAAATTGAATTCTATTTTCTATTTACTTCCATTATAAACTTGGATATAAACCACTTCCGTGGGTGGGGGGAGAAGGGGTCATATATGAGAATTGCAAATGTTTTTAAAATTAACATTCAAGGAAAATTGATTGTTTTCTGATCAGATGCAGAATCATAGAATCTCAGTGTTGGAAGGACCTCTAATTCCAAGGCCACTTAGTCCAGTCTATAAATCAACAAGAATCCCCGCTTCAACATGGTTAACAAGTGAACGTCCAGCTTCTTCTGCTCAGAGATCTCAAATGAGAGCAAACTCCCAAAGCAGCTCACTATTTTTTAGGATAATTTTAATTATGGGATTATATTTTTACATCAAGTCTAAATGTGGTTCTTTCAAACCTACTTAAGTTGGACTTAAGAGGCCAACCAGGGCAAATCTACTCCCTTTTCTATGTGATAGACCCTTAAAATACTTGAAGATATAATCCACTCCCCTTCTCCTCATTTCCTTTCCCCTCAGCTAAAGATCTCCAGTTTCTTCACACAGACCTCACTCAGCACAAATTTGAGGTCCTTCCCTAAATGGATTACTGCTTTCTGGACATTTTATTTTATCAATGTTCTTGGTAAAATGTGGTACTGACAATTGAATATGATAGCATAATATGATCTGACTAGGGAAGAGGAAAAGAGAAACATCATTTATCTTGTCCTAGGCAACATTCCTTTCTTAATGCAACTTTAGATTTTTACCTTTCTTGGTTGCTGGGTAATGCAGTTAGCAAATATTAAGCATAGTCCATGAAAACCATCAGATCTTTTTCAGATAAGCCACTGCCTAAATATATATCTTCACTTAGTATTTGTGATGTTGATTTTTTGAATCCAGGTATAAGACCTCACATTTATTCTTCCTAAATTTCATCTTATTAGATTTAACCCAATTTTCTAATCTATCAAGATTATTTTATATCCTATCATCTAGTATGTTAATTATCTGTACCAACTTTGTGTTAGTTGCAAATTAGACAAGCATGTCATCAATTAATAACAATGATGAAACATTTATTACAAAACATTTATTAATGATACTCAAAAGAAATCAACTACAACACTGTCCCAAACTTTTAATATCTTCCCATGTAGGTCCAGGTAGATGAACCTTTGCTCTCTATGTGATCTTGCTCTTTCATCTTTCCCCCTTTACTGTAGTCCCAGTCATATATTTCTTTCATGATATCCTTTAAAATAACTTGTCCTTCACAATTTCTTATTAGTAATATGTTAATATATTTCATAAGCATTCCTTTTATCACTCTAATGCCCTACAAAAATTCTCCTCAATTCTTCAGAGATTATAGAGTTCTATAATTATATGTAGGTAATTATTTTGTTGGTCTCTGGTGGTGTGGCATGGTGGATTGAGGGGCAGCCTTGGAATCAGGAAACTTTTGGATTCGAGCAGTGTTAACAGATATACACTAGTGGTGTTACTATGGGTAAGTCGCAACCTTTTTATTTCCCTTGGCAACTCTGAAGTCAGGAGTCAGGAAGTCCTGAGTGAAAATACCGACTCAAACACAAACTATGTGAGGAGAGTCACTCATCTTCTCCCAGACTCAATTTCTTTATCTTTAAAATGAAGTTATTAAGAGAATCTCCCTCAAAGAGATTTTCATGAGCACTAAATCCAGTGAAATAATATATATATAAACTAGAGAGGGAAATGGCAGACCACTCCAGTGTCTTTGCCAAGAGAATCCCAAATAGGGTCACAAATAGTGGGATGTGCCTGAAATGACTAAACAAAAACAGTGTTTGTAGAGAAGACTGCAAACCTTAAAAGCACCACATAAATGCTTGCTATCATTATTGTTATTGTTGTTATTATTACTAATCTACAAAAGAGTTCCTGATCAAAATTAGTGGAGGAAACTTCCATGCTGTGAGTTCCTCCACTCCAGTGAAGTCACAGGATCAGACTCTCACTTCATCAAAAGGTTTTTGGCACCTTTGTCTAGTCTTTTCTTCATTTGAGGCCAACCTTGTCGTTGTTTTTAAATTTTCCTTTGGCTCTTATTTGCCTTCTCCTATTCATATCTTCCTTTTCCTCTCTCCTCCATGCTTTACAAGATCCCTTTCTTTTACCTCAGGATTTTTACATTGGCCTTTTTGCTGTTTCCTGTATTTCATTTGTAAGATTATCACCAGTAGCAAAATAAACAAAACGAAACAAAAATACCACACACACACACAGAGAAAAAAATGTGATAGAGAGAGATAGACAGCACTGGGTCCTGTCCTTGTCATCACGGGCTTATTGAATCTCACACAGATCCTGAGGAGCCTTCCTTGGGTGTCTTTTTCTGTGAGTTTCCTTTTGACCTGCCTCCCTCTGGGGTAGCTGATGAATGAGCTGCCTGGTAGTCTTGGAATATCATGGATAGTCATCTTTGTCAGTTAGGAGAAAGCCAGGGCAGTCCTATTCTCTGGTGGTAATGCATTAGCCCAAGTGACTCATTCCAAGGTCTAATTTGCTATTTTGGACTGTCATGGTGGAGCAGCTGCCACTGAGTGCAGTAAGAGGGCTGGACCCTATCTGTCACCGTGTGCAAATGGTAAAAAGGAGAGCTGCCAGGAGAGGCTATGAGGCAGGAGGTCATTTCCATCTGAAACAGCTTCAGCCAAACGGACTCTTCTCAGGCCCAGGGATATTTTCCCTTAATCAGATTATGTGCCTTTCCTCCTCTACTAGATGCCAAAGTATGTTCCCCTTGATGAGCGTGGCTTTTTCTCTGCATGCACATAAGTGATTTCACAGTGTTTAATTTAAAAGTGTAACCCTTCTAAGAACTCGTTTTTCTTTTTCTTGCTCCTTTTTTTCTTTTTTTTTTTTTTAATATGGAGAAGTTTGGTTTGGATGGGCATGGGAGTGATCTTGGAGGCTACTGGAATAGAGCACAGACCTTTGGAAAAGCTGACAAAAGTTCTTTTTTTCCTTCAACAAATGCCTCTTGAATGAGGAAATATGACCTCTAATAACCTCCAGGTTCCTTTTCTTGCTATTCTAGTACCTCCTGTGAATAGGAATTTGTAGATCACCCCTATGGGCAAGCTTTATTGTCCTAATATCTTAAAAGACTAAAACATGAAAGTCCTTGGGGGCTGAAAGGTATTTGTGCAAGCATTTAGGGCATGAAGGTCATTTTCTTGTTTGAGATCTAGGCACAATATTTATGAATTGCTTAGAAATATATTGTCAAATTCCTATTGGACTTTGGTTCGTGCCAATCTAGTAAAGTATCCCTATGATGCTCTGGGAACCTGGATGAACTTTGAACTGGATTTTTAAAGAATCCTCTTAGGTCTTTCCTGAGAGATTGAATTCCTAGGCTCCTCCTTGGCCTTAAATCATAGCCTGCAGGAACTGGAAAGGACTTTGGAGAACATATAGTCCAAACAATTTCAATTCAGTTCAATTCAAAACATTTATTTAATGTCTACTATTTATCAGTCAGGGCAGCTGGGTGGCAGAATGGATAAAGCACAGAAAGACCAGAGTTCAAATTTACTCCAGGTTTGTATTAATTGTGTGACCCTGGGCAAGTCAGCTTTCATAAGACTAAAGAAGGAAAAGACAAAGGACTCCAATATCTTTGCCCAGAAAACACCATGACTACGGGGTCATGAAGCATGAGATACAACCGAATGACTGAGCAACAAAATATGCCAATTTACTGTGCTAGCCTCTGATGATACAAAGACAAAAGAGCATATGCTCCACTGAAACTATGTACACAAATAAGTACAACATATAAACAAATGTTCTCCTCCCCATCCCCACCACCCCGCTTTTTATTTTCTTTTTGGCACTGGTGAGAGCTAATTGGCTAATGCTTCAACTTGCAAGTGAAGAGCCTAAGATCCAGAACTTATAATCGCATTAGGGGCAGAACTAGAACTAGGGTACAGGAACATGGATTACTCCACCACATTGTGCCACATTTATTTAGCAGTGAAAAGTTTGCAGAGCCCTTTACATATATTATCCCACTGATCCTCAAAACAACCCTGTGAAGAAGATGCTGTTATTATTTTCCATTTTACAGGGGAAGAAATTGAGGCCCATAGAGCTTAAGTGACTTGTTTAGGGTCACACAGGTAAATAAGTATCTGAGGGAGCACCGGAGATCAACATTGCTATTTAATCCAAATTTGGCCCTCTTTCCATTGAGCCACCACTTGCCTCTTCTGCACGTTATTAGGTCAGTCCGTCCACAAACTATTGGTTCATACTTGCCGACACGATTTAACTTGGTGGACACTTCCTAGAAACAGTTCATTTCTAGGGTTTACTCTATAGTTATTGTACTTGCCACTTATCCCCATTGAATGTATCAATAATAGTTGCAGATTTTCCATGCATACAGGCAGGACAGAAGCATCAAAACCAGAAACCCAAAACAAAAAGGAGGGAGAAAAACCCAAAACAGTTTCTTTAGTCTTTCAGACATAACCTAAAAATGACTCTGGTATCCCCTACATTGAAGAAAACCCTATAAATGGAGAGAATTCCCCCTTTTGACTGAGGAGTCCTTTCTGAAATGTTAGCTATGGAGTTTGGAATCTAAACTTGAGCTAGCGCTTCCAGAACTTTGAGGATTGCAAAGGATTTCTCCAGAGCTTTCCCTCCCACCCATTTTTAAAATTATTAGACATTTATTAATATTCGTTTTTAACCTGTTTACATACTTTATGCCCCTACTTTCCCCTTCACCTCCTGCTCTCCCCCCACCCATGGCCAAAGCACATTTCCACTGGCTGTAACATGGGTCCTTGTTCAGGGTCTATTTCCCATTCATGTCCACCTCAGCCCATGCATTCAAGCAATTGTTTATCTTATATGTTTCCTCTCCTGCAGTCCTTCCTCTGAATGTGGGCAGTGTTCTTTACCATAAATCCCTCAGAGCTGTCCTGTGTCATTGCAGTGCTGCTGGTACAGGAGCCCATTACATTCGATTTTACCATAGTATATCAGTCTCTGTGTATAATGTTCTTCTGGCTCTACTCCTTTCGCTCTGCATCACTTCCTGGAGGTCTCTCCAATTTGCATGGAATTCCTCCAGTTTATTATTCCTTTTAGCACAATAGTATTCCATCACCCGCATATACCACAATTTGTTCAGCCATTCCCCAATTGAAGGACATCCCCTCATTTTCCAGTTTTTTGCCACTACAAAAAGCTCAGCTATAAATATTTTCGTACAAGTCTGTTTATCTATGATCTCTTTGGGGTACAAACCCAGCAATGGTATGGCTGGATCAAAGGGCAGGCAATCTTTTATAGCCCTTTGGGCATAGTTCCAAATTGCCAGCC
>NW_025375041.1:0-3648 GCF_016433145.1 Gracilinanus agilis
ATATATATATATATATTTGCGTGTGTATAAAGTTTCTTTATATGTATAAAATTTCTTTATACATATAGAAATGAAAAGTTTCTAGAAAAATAAACTACACACATATATAATAAAGAGGAGGAATATTGGGCAATTTCTAAATTTCCAGACTCCCTTGCTCTAATATTTTATGATGCTTTGGTTATCAATGATGATTTTTCCTGGGAACATTTTACATTATGAAGTATTTAAAACTAATTTTACTCATTTAATAACTAGTTTCTTTATTGTCATAATCCATCATGAGTTTTTTCAAATACTTTGGGTTTTTTGTGATTTGACCATTTCTTCTTCACTTTGAATTCTATATAGATAGTATTCATTTAAATTGACTCGTTGGTAATGAGAATGATCATACTAATTTTCAATAGTCCCTCCTAGGTCACAACTTCTTCCACGTTTCATTCTTTTCATTCCTCTGAGCTATATAATATCTTATTCCCTGTCAATCCATATGCTGGCTCTCAATAGTAGGATAGATGTTAATTTTCTCAAAACAGGAGGGACTGAGCAATTCTGACATTTATTTGGATAATCCAATCCTCCATTATGACTCAAAAGTATAGCATGTTCTTTTGTCAGTGTGATGGACCATGAAAAGAGATAACGAGAAAAGTCATTCACATTTTAAAAACAGTGAAATAACATCAAAGTAAGTATGGTCTGCTGATTTCTGTTACAAACATAGAAGTAACTAGGCTATTTTTTGAGAAAAAATTCACTTTTATAACCTTCATAAGGAGTCCATTGTTTGTATGTGAGGGTGAGTTATTTTTCCTAAATTATGATGTGTCTTGATCCTGTATAGTTTCTATATACTCTATGCAGGTCATTCAGTAATCTACACAAATAATAAAGTATAAAAAATTCAAAAGTCTGCCCATATGTCTTGTGGGCTTTAGGAAAGACATTCTCTACTGATGTAAATTTCACAGTACTTTAGTTGAATTTAAACTGAATCATTGATTGCAAAAAAATGTCCGAGTGTTATCTTTGGTATTAAGGAATTCTGTTATTTGAGTTTGTCTTCTGGCAATTACATAGTTTGTAGTACAATTTCAGAATTCCCTAATATTGGCTTCATAGGGCAAAGTGTCACATCAATTAAAATAAAACCCCTTTTCCTTTTAGCTAAACAGAGAGCTTTTGGCAACATAAAATGAGATGACTCCAAAGAAGCATCTGGACTATAGTTCCAGATGAATATTTTTCATTTCAAAATCTCTCTACCAAACCATTTATAGGGCAACTCATCACATAAACACCCTATGGCATCTTATAAAAGAAATCAATAACATTGCAAAAAAGAAGACAGATGCAATTTAGCCATATGCTACATTAAAAAGAAAAGAAAGGAACCTGAAATATTCCAAAAAAGAAAAGTACAGTGGATACTGTCATTAAATTGTTTTATATCATCATGTGTAAACATATATTGAAATCTCATCAGGCATAGGTAGAAAGTAAAATGTTTTATCTTGGACCCTACTAGAGGTATACTACTATCTCCTCAAGTTGTTTCATTCAAAGGAACTACTCCTTTTCTATCCAAAGAATATTCTTTATAAATGAAAGAAAGAAAAAAATTTAAAAATTACTATGAAGTAATGATAAAAAAAAGCTTTTGACTTAATCTAGAAATGAATGAGAATTTAGCAAGTTGTATGTCAAATATATGTTCAAATAGAAGCTCCCTAAAAACAAAACCCCTCCTAATTGTGATATTTAATAAATCTTAGATTTAGATTTAGCAGGGGTAGAGGAGTGAAGCAGTAGAGCTTTTTTTCCTTCCCTTCTTTTATTATATTTCCACATTCTTACAAAAAGTCTTATCTCCCTAAGCTTTCTATGGGACATTTTATAAACATTTCACCCTACTTTTAACCAAAACTCAGCAACAGTAGCCACTCTGTCTAATTCTCCACTTTCTTTGTCTTCCAAATAAAAATAAAAACAAACAAACAAAAAAACCCTTTTTTAACACTGTCAGTGATAGTACCAACAAATTATTATGTGTCCCTGTTTTTATATACTCCAATGAGATAATATCATGATCTTGTAAATTACAATTCCTTTAGAACTTAAGTAAGGACATATAGCTATTCTGATCTAAAAGTTCTCAAAAGGATGAATAGAAATATCCATAATAGATATTGAGCCAAAAGATAACAAAGTTGTCAGAATGGTGGCTATCCTCAGACTTTAGAAACTAAGGTGTCATATGCTTTGGGATAAAGACAGGGTACTAAATTCATAAATTGATTCAATATGGACTGGAGGATATGAGCATCAAATAATTACTTGTCCAAATTTCCTAGGCAGAACCTTCTGCCTAAACATACTTTTAATACCCCTTGTCTGGATTGCCAAACAGTAGTAGTTGACACCAATAGACTCTCGTTGATGTTATTTTCAATAATCACAGAATCCTTTTGAGGGGGATGTATCAACAAGCAGCTGATTCTGTATATCATTGTTGGCAAATTTCCACCACCTTTTGTACTTTTTCTGTGACTTAAAGTTGTCATCTAGCAATGTTAAATCCCTTTGCTATCCTCCAGAATCTAGTTTATGCCACCATAGTCCTATGCATACAGTTCATATCTTCTACACCTCTGTCATTTTATTGTGCCTTTTGGATGATCTCCCTTCTCTTCTTTCTAGACATGTCCATGTCATCTTCTGGGGCTAGCAGAAACCTGGCTGTGTGTGGAAAACAATGAAATTCTCTGTTACTTTCAGTACAAAATATTTTTGTTATATCTTTTATCCTTTCCTTCAGTGATGTTCATATCCATGAGTTGTCTGTAATTCATAATTTCTCACCTTCCAATATTCAATTAATTTCTTAGTTTTATCAATTCAATATACATAATATTATTGTGGCTATCTCTTTACTGCTTTATAAGCTGTTGTCATCTCTTAGCTTGATGACTTCATTTGATTTTTCTTTGATCATATACTGTTTCCAATTTTTCCCATTTCAAGTAAATTTCTCATCTGATGGACTACTTACAATTCTGAACTTATCTTTGGTGGAGGAAGATGATCTCAAAAATGCATACTCCCCAAAGGAAGTGAAGGATTGGAAGAAACATCATGGTGCATACCTTGTTAATGGAGTTTGGCTGGGAGCAAATGAAAAATCTATGTTACGTAAATCCCTATATTTCACCTTTTGCAATGCACTACACCAGAAAGGGCATTATGGAAGTCTGGGCATGGCAGATTCTATAAATAGGTATTGGAATGCAAGGGGCATATATGAAGTTGCTATGAGAGTTACACAGAGGTGCAAAATGTG
Organism: Gracilinanus agilis; assembly: GCF_016433145.1. NCBI lineage: Eukaryota > Metazoa > Chordata > Mammalia > Didelphimorphia > Didelphidae > Gracilinanus > Gracilinanus agilis. The sequence continues at coordinate 3,344 of NW_025375041.1, forward strand.
TATGCATTACAACCAGACAATCACAAAAGTCCACAGTCTGGGAGGAAAACCTTTAGCTTACCCAGCATTTGAATGCTTACAAATTGATTACATCACAATGCCAAGGAGTCAAGGTTATAGATAGGCTTTAGTGATAGTGGATAGATTAACTAAATGGCCAGAAGCTTTTCCAGCAAAAGGTAACACCTCAGCTTTTGTGGTGAAAATCTTTTTTTTTTTTTTTAACATTTATTAATATTCATTTTTAACATGGTTACATGATTCATGCTCCCCTTTCCCCTTCAACCCCCCCCCCGCGCCCCCCC
>NW_025375042.1:0-3514 GCF_016433145.1 Gracilinanus agilis
AAGTCACTTAACCCCCATTGCCTACCCTTACCACTCTTCTGCCTTGGTTATTGACTCCAAGATGGAAGGTGAGGATTTAAAAAAAAAAAAAAAAAGAACAAGTTTTGAGCTCATTGAAATTAATAGAAAGCTTAGAGAGGGTCAAGCTCTGGATGCAAAAACAATCATGCAACTAGAGATAATTGATTGTCAGCAAAAGGAACCAACTAAAGAAAACCAGATAAAGCAAAGGAAGAATGCAATGATGAGGCTGGGAACAATGAAAAAGGGGCTGAAGCTGCAGCAAATATTCTACCTTTTTGTGATCAGACTGTTTATTAAAATGACGCTGGGGTTCTTCATGTGAAGGGGTACAAGCCTTTCACTAGGAATTACTTGGAGATTCTTAAGAGAATGTTTCCCAAATTCTATTTAGACCCACATAAAATAAAAAGGAGTTAAAAAGAGCCTGCAAACTCTATAATCTGTTGTTCAAAGACATGGAATTTCTTTTAACCAAATTCTATTCCCCAAGTGAAAAGGATAAATTTATCACAGAGACCAGAACAAATCCCAGTCTTACTTCCTAACCAACAAAATACAGAGACTTGGAGCTTAGTTCTCCAGCAAATATGAACTATCTGCTCTGATGTTGGGAGGATCTGATAGAGGTGATGAGATTACATACCAAACTTCCAAATCACTGGTCTAAGTTTGAGAAATTGACACAAGGAGTAAACAAACATCCTAGTATCTACCTGTATCGCCTCATGGAAGCCGCTGAGACCACACTTGGATTAGATCGCAGCTTGATTGAAGATAATTAGATGGACAAATCTTCTCTAGTAATTTGTTGACTGGTGTTAATTGACCCTAAAGCTCAGTAGTAATCCTGTAACTTTCAGGTATGCTGGTTAATTCTTGGCTTGATTAATAAATTGAGGAGAGAAAGATTTGTCCCAATCACCCTGGATCTCTAGTTCCGGAATGAGTCACTGGGTTCAGTTTCTCTCTCCCTTATATAGAGCACAGCCCAACTGACAATTGGCCTCATGCCCTGGCATGCATCAGGAATCTCCCAAGATTCCAAGTGTCCAACTGGCATCCCTGTCCCCAAACATGGCTTCTTGCAAATCCTAAAAAACTTTACTTACAAACTATGTGACCCTAGGTAAGTCCATTAATCCCAATTTCCTAATACTAACTGCTCTTGGACCCATATTTATTATTATTTCAAAGACAAAAAGTAAGGATTTAAAAAAAAACAGCTCAATCCATTCCTCCCTTGTGGTTAAATTATTTCTCTTCTTCCCTTTCGATCCCCTTTTATAGATTATCTTCCCTAGTTAGAATGTAAGTTCCTTGGGAGTTGGAACTGTCTTTTTCCTAGGATTTGTATTCTCAGTCCTCATCAAAGTGCCCAGCACAGAGAAAGTGCTTAATAAATGCTGTATCTGTCCACCAATCTATCTAAACTGAAATCCCCAGTCACTGGGGATTGGTTAAGCAGGATGAAATAGCAAAGTCATAGTTGTATAACCATGAATATGAGGGATATAATTTTTTTCTTTAATTTTTTTAAAACTCCCACCTTCTAAATTGGGAAAAAATCTTTATAACAAAAAACTCTGACAGGGGTCTAATTACTCAAATATACAAGGAGTTAAAGCAATTGTATAAAAAATCAAGCCATTCCCCAATTGATAAATGGGCAAGAGACATGAATAGGCAATTTTCAGGTAAAGAAATCAAAAGTATCAATAAGCACATGAGAAAGTGTTCCAAATCTCTAATAATTAGAGAAATGCAAATCAAAACAACTCTGAGGTATCACCTCACACCTAGCAGATTGGCTAAAATGAAAGAAGGGGAGAGTAATGAATGCTGGAGGGGATGTGGCAAAATTGGGACATTAATGCATTGCTGGTGGAGCTGTGAACTGATCCAGCCATTCTGGCTGGCAATTTGGAATCATGCTCAAAGAGCTATAAAAGAATGCCTGCCCTTTGACCCAGCCATACCATTACTGGGTTTGTACCCCAAAGAGATCATAGATAAACAGACTTGTACGAAAATATTCATAGCTGTGCTTTTTGTGGTGGCAACAAATTGGAAAAGGAGGGTATGTCCTTCAATTGGGGAATGGCTGAACAAACTGTGGTATATGCGGGTGATGGAATACTATTGTGCTAAAAGGAATAATAAACTGGAGAAGTTCCAGGCGAACTGGAGAGACCTCCGGGAACTGATGCAGAGCGAAAGGAGCAGAGCCAGAAGAACTCTATACACAGAGACTGACATTCTGTGGTAAAATCGAATGTAATGGACCTCTATACCAGCAGCAATACAATGACCCAGGACAATTCTGAGGGATTTATGGTAAAGATGCTACCCACATTCAGAGGAAGGACTGCCGGAGAGGAAACATATAAGAAAAACAACTGCTTGAACGCATGGGTTGGGGTGGACATGATTGGGGATGTGGACTCGAAACTACCACACCAATGCAACTACCAACAATTTGGAAATTGGTCTTGATCAAGGACACATGATAAAACTAGTGGAAATGCGCATGGGTAGGGGGGGTGAGGGGGGTGGGGTTGAAGGGAAAAGGAGGAGCATGAATCATGTAACCATGTTAAAAATGAATATTAATAAATGTTAAAAAAAATGAATAATATGGAAATCAGTATCAAGTGATAATATTGGTATAACGCAGTAGATTTGTTTGTAGGCTCCAGGAGAGGGGACAGAGGAGGGAAGGAAAAGAAAATGTATCATGTAAACATAGAAAAAAATTTTTTCAATTAAAATAAAATTAGAATATAAACAAATTTTTTTTTAATTTTAAAGGAAGACTCATCTTCCTGAGTTCAAATCTGGGTTCCAATACTTATAGTTGTATGACTCTGTGCAGGTCATTTAGTCCTGTTTTTACTTCTGTTTCTCATCTATAAAATGAACTGTACAAGGAAATAGCAAACTACTCCAGTATCTTTGCCAAGAAAAATCCAAATGGGGTCATAAAGAGACAGGAATCAGCAACAACAATAAATACAAGTATATCAAGGTTATCAAAGTTGGCAACTGTCACTTGGAAGGCAGAGAATCTGACCAGGCAGGGATGAAATATGAGCTAGGAAATGCTATAGGAAATAAAAAGGAATCATGGCAACAGCAAATCCTAAAGGGGGCAGAAAGGTGAAAATAGAGGAGGGTGGTTTGTGAAATTTGGCAAACCACTAAGAAGAAACTCAAGTGGGGCATCTTAGTCAGAGGAAATTAAGAAATGAAGCAGGTGGGGAGGGTGCAGGTGGAAGTTGTTAGGTGACTCAATGTATTGAGAGCCAGGACTAGAGATGAGAAGTTCTGTGTTCAAATGTAGCCTCAGACACTGCCTACTTGTGTGACCCTAGACAAATCACTTAACCTTCATTGTCTAGCCCTTACTGCTCTTCTGCCTCAGAGGGTTAAAAAAATAAAAGAAAATAAAGGAAGGAAGGAAGGAAGGAAGGAAGGAAGGAAGGAAGGAAGG
>NW_025375043.1:0-8538 GCF_016433145.1 Gracilinanus agilis
ATATATATATATAAAAGGACCTATGTATCAGCTCTTTTTGAGGTGGCAAAAAACTAGAACTAAAGAAATGCCCAACAATTAGGGAACAGATGAATAAGTTGTAGTATATGACTTTAATGGAATCCTATTGTGCCATAAGAAATGACAGCCAGGCCAATCACAAAAAAACTTGGAAAGACTTATATGAAGCGATACAAAGTGAAATGAGTAGAACCAGGAGAATATTATACATAGTGACAGCAATAATGTAAGATGAATAACTTAATTATTAATGGAAATGCAAGTATCCAAGACAACTCCAAAGAACTGAAGACAAAAAAGGCTATCACCACCATAGAAGGAACTGACGGAGTTTGAATGCAGATTGAAGTACAACATTCTTTACTTTATTTCCTTCATGAATTTTTCTCTAGTATAAGTGATATATGTCTTCTTTCATAATGTGGAAATATATACTGCATGATAACACACTATAATCTATTACCTGATATCTTGGGGAGGAAGAGGATGAGCGGGAGAGGGAGGGTGGGATGGAAGGAGAAAGCATGGATCATAAAATGTCAGAAAACAATTATTAAAATTCTATTTATAGGGGACAGCTAGGTAGCCCAGTAGATTGAGAGCCAGGCCTAGAGACGGGAGGTCCTAAGTTCAAATCTGGCCTCAGACACTTCCCAGCTATGTGACCCTGGGCAAGTCACTTGACCCCCATTGCATAGCCCTTACCACTCTTCTGCATCGGAGCCAATACACAGTATTGACTCCAAGATGTAAGGTAAGGGTTTAAAAAATTCTTTTTATATGTAATTTGGAAAAACATTAAATTTTTAAAATTACATGAAAGTATTTTATAAACTAAAAGCAACTAAATTCTAGTACAGGTAGTGCACATTGTTGCCAAAATAACTATGCAATGATCTCAAAATCTGATTGCCTTTTGATGTTCCTTTATCTTTTTGTTGCATATGATACCTGTATATGTTCCTTCTTTCTTTAAACTCTTTCTTCTCTTGATTTCCAAACAAGAAACTCATTTCTCCCCATTTTGCCTTGGGCTTTCTGATTCTGTACCTTTTCTCATATCATTCTTCAATCTGATATTCTTTTCAACATTCATCCTTCCTTAATGGATAAGCTAAAATGATTTTGCTCAAAGAAGCTTCCCAAAATTCACCTCCTCAGAAGCAATTCCTCTCTTCCCTAAAAAGCATCCAATAGCTCTCTTATTGTCATTTCCTAGTCATATTTGGTTCACATTTAACTTCCCTAGTAGATTTCAAGCTCCATGAAGGTCAACAGATTATATCTTACTCCTTTCTTAATTCTTCAGAGTGCATTAGAAAGAGCAATACTCTTTCTAATAATTTCAACTTCTTTTACCACCAGTTTTATGGTATTGTTGAAGTGATATAAAAATTAGATACTACAAATTATATCTGTTGATCTTGACTCTACTCACTATAAGACTTAGGTAGATAAATGAAATACTTTTAAGTTAAACGTTAAAAGAGATAAAGAAAGTAGAATGGGTAGAAGGGGTTCTGATCCCATCCCCATTATGTACGTAACATGCTTCCTGCTTGAAACTAGAAGTAGCCCAGAAGAAAGTGTCAACATGTCCGGTTTTGTACTCTGATTCAGAGAACTAGTTTAATCATAATATCCTGGGTTAAATGGACAAACAAATATGACTAATGATCTTCCCCAGAGCTCTAGAATTAGTTCTATTTCTAATCAGCCCTAAATACCTCATCCCTACTCTTCTCCACTACTCTCAGACCCAAATGCTGATCCCTCCCTAAACAATATGACTCATATCAGAAATAGAAGAGCCACCCTTACTGGCAAACTAAATAAACCTTGCAATAGTTTAAAATTTTTGGTCTGGTCACCTGGTAATTCCTGTCTCTCCACAGAAATAAAAAGTCTGATGCACTTCAAAAAGAAAAAGCAAATATCAAATAATTTTAAAGACAGTTATTTATATATGTATATGTACTACATATTTGCATAAATAATTTACCTTCTCTTTCTTGTTCCAGATGTGCATTCATTTCTTGCATATTAGCTACTTCCACAGACCTAAAAACTTTAAGTTGATCCAATTCTTCTTCAAGATTCACACTATTTAAAAATTCAAAATAATGTATTACTTTTAAAAAGATTTAAACATAAAAGTAAATGTTAGTTATTTCAGTCAATAAACATTTACTGAGTTTCCACTATATGACAGGCATTATGCTAAGTGCTGGGGATACAAAAAAAAAGACAAAAGACAGCTCACAATCTAAAGGGGGGAGACAGCATGAAAAACAACTATGTACAAACAAACTATAATATCAGAATAAATTGGAAATAATCAAAAGAGGCTAGACACAAGGTAAGAGAAATTTTGAAATTTTTGTACAAATTGGGATTTAAATATGGGACTTGAAGAAAGCCAGGATGAGAAGATTGTCAGGAGCCTCTCAAAGAAATAGGGTCTTTAATAGGTACTTTTATCTGGACCACATCGAAATTGACGAAGCTGGCAAGGCCCTATATTGACCTGAAAAGTTTGGGTCATACAGTGGATGGCATATCTGAGATAAAAATCTGGACCCCTCCTGTTAGCTCCTTTTATTATTGAAAACATATCAATTTAATCTCCTAGGGTAGCCTTAAGTTTTATAGAAAGTCTCTAAATACTGTATAGTAAACCAGTGGTTAAGGAGTTAACAATTTTTCTCCAAGTCAAAAACAGCAGAAATTAGCAGAAGCTGCTCTGTATCTTTTTTCCCCCTGCTTTAAGACATTCCAAGGACACTGTTGGCAAACCCAGACAAATTCCATTCCCACTTAGGTACTTTCCAAGGACTAAATACATCCCACAATCTTAAAGGCTTATTCTTCAACATATCTTTCGAAGTATGGAAGCTTTTTACTAAAATAGCATTTAGATAAAGTAAGACTCTTTTTTCAACCTTGGACGTTGTCTTATCCGGGCATAATTTTCATGAGAGATATTTTTTGTAAGCTATATGCCAATCATGATGTAATTCTATAATTTCAATTGTGTTTTGTAAGAAACTGCTTTTGAAAGGTGTATATAATAAATCCCAAGCTCACTGCCTGTCGGAACAATCATGAGTTAATTGATAAACTGACAGCCTCCAGCTTCTGCTTCATTCTTTCTCACCTAAACCATGCACCTTTTCAGACCCTGGAGCTCCTGGATAGATTCCAATAGAAGATGATGAAGGAGATGATTCCAGGCTGGGGACGGCCAGCCATTGAATATGCTCAGAATGGTTAGATGGAGGAAGATGGAATATCTCTGAGAAGGAAATAAGCCAGTGTGGGAAGAGTATGTAAGTAGCAAAGACTAAAAAGGTGTGAAGAGGGTTTAGAATATGGACTTTGAATTGCCATCATCCAGGGAGGAGAAAATGTTTTAACAGTATCAATAATAATAAAATAAACTTTTTATGTGTGCATATTCAAATCATATCAAACATCCCCAATTTTATAAAAAATAGGGACTCAGTAAATGAAAAGAAACTGGTACTATTTTTAAGGGACCATTAAATACAGGTATGCTGAAACAGCAGTGTTAGGGATCATAAAAAGTATCATGGTACAGGGGTCTTCAGAGTCTGTTTTTTTGAGGCATTCATGTGGTTCTATAGATAGCTTCTTAAATCCATTAAGATGTAATCATAACTATAATTTTATTTTTTACAAAAATTGATAATGTATTTATCATTATCGACAAGGATATTTTAAGCATCTATTCTGTGCCAGAGACTATGCTAGGGGCTAGAATAAAAAAAGAGGCATTATCTTGTTAACTCATCAAAAAAAGGCTTGTCCATCTTTTTCATTTTGAAGACTGAGGTTAGGAAGATGTGAATCAGGGAGATAGTTGGGAGGGTGCAGGAAGTAAGAGGAAAAAGAAGAGATTGTCTGCTGGGTTTTTTACCAAAGATCAAAGATTTTGGAGAATCCTAATCTTGTTCATCTCTCTGTGAGTTGACAGACATGTAAAAAACTAGCCAGGAAAGATAATCAGTAACCCTTAAAATTCATTAGAAAAAATAATTTTCCAAAAGCTTTTTGCAATGTACTTAACTATATCTAATATATTTAAATTTATAAAAAGTTTTTTAAATTACATTGATTTTTATTCCAAATTTTACAAAACCAAATAAAATAATCATTTTTGTATACAAAGAAAAAGATTATACATAAATAAAATAAAAAAATCTCTTATATGTTTAGCTTATTTTTCTTTACATCTACATAATAAATCCTACTCACAGGTGTCCCACTCCTCTCCACCCTCCTTGAATCATCCAGGAAAACAATATGTTCACACAAATTAAATCTTTCATGTTTCACCTTTCAGTTCTTCCTCTGGAGGTAACATTCACAATTTATTCTTCCACTATTAATTCTATAATGGGTACAATGTTCTCTTGATTCATTTCACTGTTCCCTTTCCCATCAATTTGTTTCAATTTAAAAAAAAATTAGCCTGTTTATCTCTTCTTATGGCACAATGATATTCTATCACAGTCATAGACCTCAATTTGTTTAGCCATTCCCTAGGTTATGGACATCCCCTTAGTCTTCAATTATTTGCAATTACAAAGAGAGTAGCTTTAAATATTTTGGAACAAAGAGGTTCTTTTCGCTGTTTCCTGATCTTCTTTGAAAACTTTGCTGAGTCTAAGGGTATATACACAGTTTTATAACTATGAGTATAATTCTAAATTCCTCTCCAAAATAGTTGGATAGTTCACAGCTCCACTAACAGTATATTAGTGTCATTTTTCCTCATCCCCTCCAATATTTGTTATTTTGCCCATTTGTCATTTCAGCCAATCTGATGAGTGTGAGATGAAATCTCACAATTTTTTTGGTTTGTATTTCTCTAATCAGTGGTGATTTTGGAACATTTTTTCATATACTTATATGTGGCTTTGATTTTTTCATCTGAAAATTGTCTGTTCATATCTTTTGCCCATTTATCAATTAGGAGATGGTTCTCATTCTCATACATTTGACAAAGTTCTCTATATATTTTAGATATGAGACCTCTACCTGAGAGACTGTCTATAAAATGTCTTTCTCAATTTTCTGTTTTCCTTCTAATCTTGGTAACATTTGCTTTACTTTACAAAAAAACTTTCTATTTAGTGTACTCATAATTATCTATTTTACATTTCCAAAAGCTCTTCAACTCTTGTTGACTTATAAATTCCTCTCCTTTCCATAATTTAATTGGAATAACATTGAATAAGTAGATTAGGTAAGTAGCATCCTCTAGCATCACTCGTCTAGAATTATAGTTGGTCATTGCATTAATAAGGGCTTACAAGTCCTTCAGTGTTTGTTGAATCAGAATCTTACACCAAATGATATACAATTTAAATATTAAAAGTCACATTATAATGAAAATAGAAAAGCAGAGCTTTATATAGATATAGATTCATTCATTCATTCATTCATTTATTTATGAAAAGCTCTTTTATAATAGCTCCAAATTATCTTTTTAGTTATTTTACTCCTTCCTGCATTCTGAGATCAAATCAAACTGGCTTTCTTTATTTTTTAATACACTACACTCTAAATCTCATCTCTGAATCTTTAAGCTGGCCTTCAGAAATTATTGGAAGTACTTCTGCCTCACAAAATTCCTCACTTCCTTTAAAACTCAACTCAAGAGCCAACCTTTTGTTCCTTAACCCTCAACTGCTATTGCCCTATTCCTCACTATAAACTACCCAGTGTTTATACTGTTGATATGTAAATACATATATAAATGTGAATGTGTATAAATAGATAGATAGATACATCCTTTTTAGAATAACAAGACTTCTACTGCTCCAAAGACAGTTAAGGTACACTGCAGAAGAACGGGGTGTCAGAAAACCAGAAGCACTCATCAGTCACTTCTCACAACAGTGAAAAGACTGTACTGACAGAAAAAAGGAATAAAGTGGCTCTTTAAAAATTTATTATTTATTTATAACTTTTTTTTATTTTGAGTTCCAAATTCTCTCCATCCTTCCTATTCCCTTTCCTACCCACTGAGAAGGCAAGTAATATGACATCAGTTTTTGTTGTTGTTCTGTCATTTCAGTTGTGTTCAACTCTTTGTAATCCCATTTGGGACTATCTTGGCAAAGACTTTGCAGTGGTTTGCCATTTCCTTCTACAGCTCATTCGACATATGAGGAAACTGAGACAAAGAGGATTCAGTGACTTGCCCAGGGTCATACAACTAACAAATACCTGCTGTCAGATTTAAATTCAGACAGATGAGTCTTTTTACTCACCTACCTGCCCCATGATATCAATTATACATGCCAAGTTATGCAAAATATATTTCTTTTTAGTCTTGTTTTAAAAAAGAGAAAAATAAAGAAAATGAAAAACATATACTTCAATTTTCAATGAAAGTTTATCAACTGTCTCTGGAGGTGGACAGAATGTTCTTTTTATCTTTTTAATTTTTTGAAATTATCATGAATCATTGTGTTGATGTGATTAGCCAAGTCTTTCACAATTGATAATCATTGCAACATTGCTGCTACTGTGCATGATGACCTCCCAATTCTTCTCATTCTACTTTGCATCAATTGATATAGGTCTTGGCATGTTGTTGTTTTTTTCCGAAACCATTCCCTTCATCATTTTTACCACACAAAATTTACTCTGTCATAATTATATTCCATAGCTTGTTCAACCATTCTTCATTTCATTTTAGGATCTCTTTTTAGAAGTGATCAGTGGATCCTTTCAATTTCTATTTAACATTCTGATTTGAGGAGAACAGGGAAATTTTTCCTGATAATTTCTTAAAATACAATGTCCAAGTTCTTTTTTATCATGTGTTTAAAGAAATCAAATAGTTCTTAAATTATCTCTCTTGATCTATTTTCCTGGTCGGTTGTTTTTCCAATGAAAAATTTCATATTTTCTTCTATTTTTCTCATTGTTTTTATTTTGTTTGTATCTTGATGTCCACTTGCACAATTCTAATTTTTAAAGAATTGTTTCCTTCAATGAGCTTCTGATCCTTCTTTGCCATTTGGAAAGTTCTACTTTTTAAGCAGTTCTTTTTTAAATGACTTTTTTGTATATCTTTTCCATTTTTGTGCTTCCTTTACCAAGCTATTAATTCTTATTTCACTTTTCTTGCATTATTCTCATTTCTTTTCCCCAATTTTTCTTCTAATTCTCTTACTGCATTTTTTAAATCCTTTTTTAACATCTTCCAGAATTTCTTTCTGCATCTGACTTTCAAATTGACATTTTTCTTTGAAGTTTCACTTGCAACCATTTTGACATTGTTCTTTTCTGGGTTTGTGCCATGATACTCTCTGTTACAATAATAGCATTCTATAGTTAGGCTCTTTGGGGGGTTTATTTTTGCTCATTTTTTTTTCAGTTTATCCTGTAACTTTTCACTATATATTAAAGTTGGCTATATTCCTGGGTTGGAGAAGTCACTGTCCCAAACTTCTTGTAGGGCTTGGGGTTTTGCTTCTAACTAGTATGAGGCTTGATTCCTACCTGCTGACTTGAACTAGTGGGGTGGGGAGCTCACTGGTGCTTACAAAGTGGGGGCTCTTACTGCTTGCTTACACAGTGGGGGATCCTCACTGCTGGTTTGTACAGTAAGGGGGCCTCAGTCCAGGCCTCTTGCTGACTTTCTGCGATTGAGGCTTCTCTGCTTGGGGGGGTAAGGCAGACAGTGCTTCAGCCTTTCCCCGTTGGGTTGCAGCCTACTCCAGTCCACATCTCCTACTGATTCTCTGAGCCTTTTTTAGTAAGAAAACTGCTTCACTGCTCCAGAGTTAAGTGAGAGGCTTTGTTTAAAAGTGGTTTGGAAGGGAATTCTCGGGAGATCAGGCAGGTTCCCTCCTCACTTAGCCATCTTGGCAGTGGAAGTCCATATACTTTTGTTATTACTTAATCTTCTCTGTACAATACATTTTAAGCATCATTTGGTTTCCCTGACTATCTCTTTTAATTGGGTCTATTTTTCCTTTTGTTTTGTTGGAGATCATGACTGCATCACTTGCCCTTTTAACTTCACCTAAAGCATTATAGATTCTGTTCTAGTCCTTAATTTTAATTCTCTGTGTGTCTATTTCCAATGTGTCTCGTATAAACAATGTATTATTGGATTCTGATTTCTAATCCATCCTGCTATCTGGTTCTGTTTTATAGGTGACCTCATCCCTTTCACTTTCACAGTAATAACTACTGTGGTACTTCCCTCCATCTATTTTCTGTTTCTACTTTTCTCTTTTTATCCTGTCCCTCCACAAAAATCTATTTTGTTTCTAACCATTACCTCTCTTAACCTGCCCTCCCTTTTATCATCCCCTGCCCTTTCTCTTATCCCTTTGCCTTCCTATTTCCCTCTTACATGTTAGATGTCTATATATAACTGAGTGTGTGTCTATATATGTATGTGTATGTGTATGTGCACACACACACATATACATACATATATTATATATATATATATATATACATATA
>NW_025375044.1:0-1210 GCF_016433145.1 Gracilinanus agilis
GGGGTGGGAGGTGGGGGATCCCAGGGGAGGGGGATCTGGTTTTCCTCTCTCCCCTTTCCCTAGTATATTGCTAACAGGAATTCTGGTTGGGAAAAGGAGGGCCCTCAGTCTCTTGTGGGAGGAAAAAATCAAATAAATTAGAGTCGATCGACCCGTCTCGAGTTTCTTTGGCTGCTCCTGGTGTGTTTTTCCATTCCCAAACCCTCTGTCTACTTATCGGCCTTCTTGGTTTTGTCATCGGCCGCCTGCTCGGGGAGTTTGCTCTCCTTCTGATCTGTGCCGGAGGATTTCTCCACCTTCTCAGCCTTGGGCTTGCTGGGTTTGGGGGCCTCTGTCTTGGCGGGTTCTTTGGAAGGGGCCTTGTCCTCCTCTTTGGCTTTGGGATCAGCCTGGGGTTTCTCTGCTGGCTTCTGGGGCTCTGTTGCCTTCTCCTCAGCTTTCTTCTCCTCTGGCTTTGGCTTCTCTGTTCCCTTCTCAGCAGGCTGGCTGGGGGCTTTGGCGTCACCTCCTGCCTTGGGGGGTTCTGGGCCCTTTTTCTCTTCTGCCTTCTTCTCTGGGGGCTTGGCTGGCTCCTTTTCCTTGGTTTCCCCCTTCGCAGGGGCAGAAGGAGGCTCAGAGATTGAGGCTGCCTTCTGGCCCTCAGATCCTTCTGCCTTAGTTCCCGCTTGAGGCTCTTTGGGTTTCTCCTCAGCCTCCTTTTTGGGGGTCTCTTTTTTGCTGTCCTGTTTTTCTTCTACTTTGGTTGGGGCTTTTTCTTCCTCTGTTTTCTTAGGGGGCTCTTTCACTTTAACCTCCTGGGGTTTCCCTTCCTCTTTCACAGGTGCCTCAGGGGACTTGACCACTTCTTTCTTTGGGGCACTCTCTTTCTCTGGAGTTTTACTTTCCTCTTTCTCAGGAGATTTTACATCTTCCTTTTCTGGGGATTTGGCCTTTACTGGGGATTTGATGTCTGCTGGGGACCTCACTTCCTCTTTCACTGGGGTCTTGGCCTTTTCTGGAGACTTGACCTCAGGAGGAGACTTGGCCTCTTCCTTCACAGGGGATTTGGCCTTCTCTGGAGACTTGGCCTCTTCCTTCACTGGGGTCTTAGCCTTCTCTGGAGATTTAACCTCAGGAGGAGACTTGGCCTCTTCCTTCACAGGGGATTTGACCTTCTCTGGAGACTTGGCCTTCTCTGGAGACTTAACCTCAGGAGGAGACTTGGCCTCTT
>NW_025375045.1:0-1115 GCF_016433145.1 Gracilinanus agilis
AGGAAGCCAAAAAGAGCTCTTGCATGCTTGATATTTTAACTCTTTATTTTAATTTACTTTCCCATCAGAAGAATCTAGTATTCCTGGTGATGTTTTAGACCCAAATAAATTTTAATCAGCAATTGCCAAGGTTGAAATATTTGCTATACCTGTAGAATCTGTGACAAGTATAGATCTTTTAAACATCACATAGCAAGCGGCTATCTATAAACTCATGTGAATCCTATTTAATAATGGGTTTGTTTGCTATTGTCAATAACTGGGCTATTGTGAATTTTGGGAATTTTGTACTTTATTGGAATGTACATTATCTACTATGTTATTGTTTTTATAAATCTGTTATTAGGGAAAAATAATTTGCATTCACAGTAGTTCATGGCCAGGTTTAGAAAGGAAATTGTATCTCATTTTTTGGGTTAGAAACTTTTGCTGATTCTAAGCTATATATTTTTGATCTTTTTTTTTTTTTAAACCCTTACCTTCTGTCTTGGAGCCAATACTGTGTATCGGCTCCAAGGCAGAAGAGTGGTAAAGGCTAGACAATGGGGGTTAAGTGACTTGTCCAGGGTCACACAGCTGGGAAGTGTCTGAGGCCAGATTTGAACCTAGGACCTCCCGTCTTTAGGCCTGGCTCTCAATCCACTGAGCTATCCAGCTACCCCCATATTTTTTATTTTTAAAACATTCTTTTATTATTTTTTCCCTTGTATATGCAATACAAATTTGAGTTTTCCTTTTTTCTCTCATTTTTGTACTTGAGCACATTATCAATATTAATCTTTTTTTAAATTTGCAGTAATATAAGTTTAAAATACATTTGTTCTAATATTAATGCATACCCAAAAGGCTTTAAACTATTGAATAATGCCATTGAACGTTTAAATAATTATGGGACTTTACTTAATGATTCTTCTGATTCCAGAAGAATTTTTAAAAAGAGCCACTGCACAGTGCTAAAGAAGCACAAAGCCAACCTGAATAGTGCAAATCGAGCACAAGGTCAAAGAGACCAACCAATTCCAGTGGGATTGATGTAATTTTGAGCCAAGACAGGAGTACTTGAACTTGTTTGGGATTTGAGGTTTCGGAGCTTAATATATATATATATATATATA
>NW_025375046.1:0-4383 GCF_016433145.1 Gracilinanus agilis
CTTCCTTCCTTCTTTCCTTCCTCCCTTCTTCTCTCCCTCTCTCCTTCCCTCCTTTCCTGTCCAGACTGAGGACTTCAGCCAGCAGGCCTGATCTAGTGGACAAAGGGAGCTCAAGGCTCTTAGGAGGAAGGGGCTGGTGAAGGGCACCCGCTACCCAGGCAATGATGCTTGTCTGATGAGGAGGAAGCTCCTGGTCCCAAGGCTGGCAAGACGACAGAATCGAGGCTGGACATTCGCAATGCAGGTTGAGGTTCCTTTGCGGGCTCATGTCGCCCTCCAGCGACCACAGCCTGGAGCACGAGGGACACACCACAAATAGGATGGTACAGTTTAACCTCATTACAACGGGAGCCGGGCCCATGGCCCTACCAGGGAGACGCTATTCCAGCCAGGTGGGCCTCTGGTGGGCTGGGCCACAGCAGCCCCCGGGAGGCACGAGCTGCCCTTGTCTTCCTCAATAGCTGTTTCTGGTGGGCCCTTCCAGAACCTCAGAGAAGGTGAGAGCTGGAAGGGATCTCAGAGCACTAACCAGCAAAGATCAGGGCCTGAGATGCCTCGGAGAGTGTCAAGCCTGGATCTAGGGCTGGAAGGGACCTCAGAGGCCGTGGACTCCTGCCGGAAAGCATCCTCTCTTGTCCCACACCTGACAAAGGATCATCTAATGTCTGCTCAGAGACCTCCCAGGACAGGGAGGCCGTCACCTCCCAAGGCAGCTAATTCCTCCATCACTAGGAAGTATCATCTGCCATCAAGCCCAAGCCTGCCTCTTTATTATTTTTAATGATTAATTCATAAATAAATTGATAAATACATAACTATTAATTATTTACTTTTCCTTTTTATTGTTACAAATGATTATAAATAATAAATTCTTTACAAACTAAATTGTGCATTTAACCACTGCTTGCCTCAGTTTCCTCACTTGTAAAAGAGGGTTGTCATGAGGAACAAATGAGATGATATTTGGAAAGCTCTCTGAAAACCCCCAAAACAGGATGAAAATATAATTATTGTTGTTGTTACATGGCATAGACTCAAGACCTCACCATCATGGCTGTTCTCCTCTAGACACTACACTCTCTTATAAATCTCCTTCTTGGGGGCAGCTGGGTAGCTCAGTGGATTGAGAGCCAGGCCTAGATACAGGAGGTCCTCGGTTCAAATCTGACCTCAGACACTTCCCAGCTGTGTGACCCTGGACAAGTCACTTGACCCCCATTGCCTACCCTTACCACTCTTCCACCTAGGCGCCAATACACAGTATTGCCTCCAAGACAGAAGGTAAGGGTTAAAATTAAATAAATAAATCTCCTTCTTCATCCTGGTGCTGGACCCAATACTCCGGATGAGGTCTGACAAGAGCTAAGAATAGAGGAATCGCCACCTTCCTGTCCCTGGAAGCTCTGCCCCTCCTGATGCAGCCTCAGTGTACATCATCTTTTTTGGCTGTCACCTTACATATAATGAGCTTGTGGTCCACTAAAACCCACAGATCTTTTTCTGTCTGTCCATGACTTCCACATCTTATTCTTGGAGAGTTGGATTTTTTATACCCACAGGAAATACTTTACTTTTTAAAAAAATTTTATTGATTAAGAAAAATTTTCCACGGTTACATGATTCCTATTCTTTCCCTCCCCTCCCATAGCCAACGAGTAATTCACAGGAAATATTTTAAATTTATCTCTATGGAATTCTTTCTGAATACCTGCTGTCTTAGAATGAATCCTGTGTATTGGTTTTAAAGCAGAAGAGCAGTAAGGGCTAGGCAATGGGGGTTAAGTGACTTGCCCAGGGTCACATAGCTAGGAAGTTTCTGAGGTCATATTTGAACCCAGGACCTCCCATATCCAGGTTTGGCTGTCTATCCACTGAGCCACACAGCTGCCCCTGTTAATTCTATCTGATTCGATTCAGGCCAGTTTTCTAGCTTGTCTTTTAGGATCCTGACTTTGTCGTCCTAAGTATTACCTGCCCCTTCCAGCTTGATGCCATCTGAAGATCTGATGCAGCTGCCCTTATCCAATGCAAGAATAGTGGGCTACAAGCTGCAGGCACCAAGGCCGGGTGTAAGGCAGTTGAGATTCTCCCCTGGTAGATACAGGGCCTGCGGAAATGACCTGATGAAAAAGGCCAGTGGCTTCCCAATGAGGAATGGGTAGATACTCTCCCAACATGTTGGATCCATTGAAGGAAGAGTATCTCCACAGGAAGAGATGTGTCTTGGTTGTGTGTGAAGTTCACTGCCAAGGATAATCTGATATAATCTGAACACTTCTCACAGCTGCCTTCTTTGGCTTAATTGCCAGATTGGAAATGGTTGACCTCTCAGAGTAAAACAGTTGGCCAAGTCTTCTTTGAATATTTAACTAGAATGATTCAAATGCTATCTGAGTAGATGTAATATTTCTTTTCTTTTTTTTTTTTTAAATCCTCACCTTCTGTCTTGGAGTCAATACTGTGTATTGGCTCCAAAGCAGAAGAATATTAAGGGCTAGGCAATGGGGGTCAAGGGACTTGCCCAGGATCACACAGCTAAGAGTATCTAAAGCTAGATTTGAACCTAGGACCTCCCATCTCTAGGCCTGGCTCTCAATCCACTGACCTCCCCAGCTGCCCTCTGTAATATTTCTTTTAATAACAAAATGGATTAATGGGGAAAGGAGGAGGTATAGGGAGAGAGGCATGAGGAGAAATCTATTGGTAGTCAGTTGAAGTTAATGGAGGCTTGACCCTGGTAGGGCCATAAACTCCCCCTCATTGAATCTTCTTCTTCCTCCTACACCAAAGCTCTAATACCTAACTAGTTAAAGCTAAAACCCAGTTAGTTAAAGCAAATAACTAATCTCCGGGGGGCTTATTGCAGGTGTTTATTGAAGGTCTTCAGAGAATTGAGGATCAGACACTTTAAACAGCCTAAAGACCACTCAGAATCAGTTGATAACAAGGACAATCTTGGCAGGATATTCAAAATGACTACAGGGTTTGAAAGTACAAGGATCAACAAGGTTTGAGGTTTGCTAGGCTTAGGAGTATCTGGCTTGTGCCCCCTCCTCCCTCTAGCTCCCCCCAAACCCAAAGTGAGTCCTCTGCTCGGGGTTCCCCCTTTTATGCCCTGGCTCCAAAAGTCTTCAACTGCCCTTGCCTTCTTGGGGTTCTTATTACGCACCCCAATAAGATTCTTAGTCTATACCAAGTCATTGATAAAAACATTAGACAGCAAAGGACCAAGCACAGATCCCTGGGGCACTCCTCTGGACACCTTCTGCCATGTTCTACACTGAAGCTTTACCAAATCCTCTTTGAGTCCAGGCATCTGAATAGTTCTACATCCCTTTGGTTGTATCGCAGTCGAATCTCTCTGGTAATACTTTGAAATGGTTTGTTAAAACTCAGATTTACTTAGATCTAGGGAAATTGTACCCACAGCATCCCCCTCTTCTACATCCATGCCTCAAGCTTCATAAGCCTGTCCAAAACGGCAAGGCTCGTTCTCCATGAAGGCATGCTGGTTCTTTGTGACTGCTACTTCCCTTTCTAAGTTGTCACCAACCACCTCTTTAAGGATCCTATCCCAGTTTTCTCTGGGGAATAAAAGTCAAGCTCACTGCAAACTCACTCTCTGTACTCTTCCCATTTTCCAAAATTGGAACATTTGCCCTTCTTCGATCTTGTGATCCTCCTTCCATTTTCACTGATCTCTCACATGCCATCGAGTGGTCCAGCCATCACTTCTGATAGTTCTTTCAGGACTGATATGACTCGAACTCTTTCTCCCTTCCTATTTCCATTTTTATCTTGGAAATCAACCCCCTTTTAGTCATTTTTGTTTTGTTATATCCAGTGAAGATGCCATTCTCCATGGCAGCGAAGGCAGAAAGCAAGCACTCATCTTACAGATGATAAATCTTAGTCCCAGTGATATTAAGTAGCTTACCCAAGGTCACAGAAGCAAGAGAATCAAGACTTGGTGCCAAAGAATTGGAAGTTGAGGAGATGGCCATCCGATGGGGAATGACTGAACAAGTTGTAGTCTGTGATTGTGGTGGAATACCATTGTGCTATAAGAAATGATGAGCAGGATACTTTCAGAAAATCCTGGGAAGAATCACATGAACTGATGCAAAGTGAAGTGAGCAGAACCTAGAGAATATCATGCACAAACTGTACTATGAACAACCGTGAATGGCTTAGCTATCATCAGCAATATAACGATCTGAGACAATTCCAAAGTACTCATGATAAAAGATGTTCTCTACTTTCAGAGAAAGAACTGATGGACTCTGAGAACAGATTGAAGCAGATTTTCCCCCCCTTCTTATTGTTTTTTTTCTTTTAACATGGCTAATGGGGAAATATGTTTAAATGATTTCATATGTATAA
>NW_025375047.1:0-4017 GCF_016433145.1 Gracilinanus agilis
GGGTCTCTTTTAGGAGGTCATCAGTAGATTCTTTTGATTTCTATTTAATCTCAGGATCTAAGATATCAGAGAAGTTTTCCTCAATAACTTATTGAAATATGACTTTGAAATATGACATCTAAGCCTTTTTTTGTCATCATGGCTTTTGGGTAGTCTAATAATTCTTTAATTAACTTTCCTGACCTATTTTCTAGATCAGTTGCTTTCTCAATGAAATATTTCATATTTTCCTCTTCTTTTTCATTCTTTGGATTTTGCCTTATTGTTTCTTGTGCCCATCCCACCTTTGAAGTCACTTAGTATAGAACACAAAACATCTTTAAAGCCTCTCCCACAACAAAGACATTCCTATGCATATATTTGGATCATACAAGATCCCCTGATAGATGAAGCGAGAGAAATAACTTTGTTCAAAAATCCTCCAATTACCAATATTGAATGAAAGATAAAACAGAGAGTCCTATACTCACCAAAAGTATTGGTCATCACCATGGAGGTTGTCCTATAAAGATTCTAAACAGCAGAGGGATTCCCTTTAGTTGGTGAGGTCTCCTAGTGCTTCTGTTTATGGGTCCTGGTTGCATCAAGACCTAGAATGCTATGGAGTTTCATAGCCACTCTAAAGAGATAGCTCTCACCATTCACACAGGAAAAAAACAAATGGATGAAGAATATATACACATATACTGCCTCAATTATGATATAAAGCCTGTTGAGTTAGCCCATCAGTACATGTGTCTTGGACAAGCATTATAAATGGAGGATGAGGTGGGTTCAGAACTAAATAGAAAGAATGAAATGGGTAGGATATAATTTGATAAAGTGTACACCATTTCCAGGGGCACTAAGTTGCTTCCTGACACAAAAGCCTATCTATTGAACACCACTTTCCTCCTGGAAATGCTAGATGGCTATATATATATGAATCTTGGAACACCATGATTGCCTAAGAATCAAAATCAATCAATCGATCAACAAGCCAATCAAAAGACAATTCGGATGAAGAAACATTTGTGAAGATTCTGCTTTGTTGAAGGTACCATGCTAGGCAATGGGGATCCAAAAGACAGAAATGAAATAGAGTTGGTCTTCAAGAAGCTTTCCTTCTAGGGGGCAGCTGGGTAGCTCAGTGGATTGAGAGCCAGGCCTAGAGACAGGAGGTCCTAGGTTCAAATCCGGCCTCAGACACTTCCCAGCTATGTGACCCTGGGCAAGTCACTTGACCCCCATTGCCTACCCTTACCAATCTTCCACCTATAAGTCAATACACAGAAGTTAAGGGTTTAAAATTAAAAAAAAAATTAAAAAAAAAGAAGCTTTCCTTCTACTTGGAGATGCAAAATGTATATGGTAATATAAGGTGATTAAAAGAGAGAGGGAAATTAAGAAATCAAGAGATTAGGAAAAGCTTCACAAAGATACCTGACCTGAACCATGAAGGTTGAAAACAAGCATTCCCCCAGGTGGATAGGAAGAGGGCCTGCCTTCTAGATATGGGACATGGCCTGTGGGGGAAAATGGAATAGTAAGTATGGAGCACAGCTATTAGTTCCATTCCATTATATGTGTATATGAAAAGGAATTAAATAAAGAATTTGGGAAGATAAAATAAGATTGAAAAGGTAGGTTGGAGCTAGACAGTGGAGAGACTTACATTTTAGGTTGGGAAACTCCTATATATATATTTTTTTCTCCTACAGGTAATAGGGAGCCATTGAAGGTGGCTGACTAGGAAAGTGGCACTGTGACTTTGTCAGACCTGAACTTGAAAAAGATTTTTTGGGGGGAGAGGGGGCAATTGTGTAGAGGATATATTGGAGATGGGAGGAGAGCCTGGAAACAGATAGGCCAATTAGGAGTTTATCTCACATGGGTTCAAGGTGAGAGCTGATGAAGACCTTAACTAGAGGAATGGCCATGGGAATACAGAGGATGAATGGATGAGAAGTTGTGGGAGGCAGATTCCACATGGAATAGGGGTAAGGGAGAGGGAAAAGTCAAGGATGATTCCATTGTTGTGTGTGTGAGTGCTGGATATATGGGATGGCCTCAACAGAATAAAGGGAAGTTTGAAGGAAGGGTTTAGGGGAAAATATAATTTATTCTCTTCTAGGCATGTTGAGTTTGAGACATTAAGTAGATATGCAGTGATGCAAGTAGCATGCAATTGGCAGCTAGGTGGAATACTGGATAGAACTCTGGGCCTAGAGTTAGGAAAAACTGAGTTCAAATTGGACATTAGACACTTATTAGCGATGACTCTGGGCAATCACTTAACCTCTGCTTCAATTTCTTCATCTATAAAATGGGGATAACCATAGCACCTACCTCCCAGAGCTGTTGTGAAGATCAATTGAGTTAATAATTGTGAAGTGCTTAGCACAGTGCCTGGCACATAGTTAATACTATATAAATTTTGATTATATTATTATTGTAGGCCTAGAGCTAAAAAAATTGTTTGGGTTTGGATATGTGGATTTGGGAGACATCTACACCCAGATAATTAAATTTATGACAGCTGATCAGATCAAGAAATAGTATAGTAAGAGAAAAGCAAAGAGACCCAGGACAGCATCTTGGGGGACACCCAGGATGAAGGGTGTGGGGAATGGATGATGATCTAGCAAAGGAGATTGAAAAGGAGCAGTCAGAGACATAAGAGGTGAATGAGGAAAGAGCAGTATTGAAGAGACCAAGGAAAGTGTCTAGGAGAGGAGAATAATCAACAGTGTAAAATCCTGCAGAAGAATAAAGGAGAATGAGGAATGAGAAAAAGCCATTGGATTTAACAATTAAGAGGTCATTGGTAGACTCGAAGAGAACAGATTGAATCAAGTGCTGGAGCTGTATATTAATAAGAAGTAAAGAAGTGAGTATAGATGACTCCAGGGTTTTGGCAGTGAAAGGGAAAAAAAAGAAATAAGATGAGAGTTTAAAGGGATGGCAAATGAAGGATTTTAAAGATAGGAAGAAAACTAGGCATATTTTTAAGCAATGGAAAAAAGAGTTAGTAGACAGGGAGAGATTGAAGATGAGTCAGGGGAGTGAGGATGATGAATGGGACAGGCACTTGGAACATATGATAGGGAAGGGAATCAAGGGTACAAGTAAAGGCCTTGGCAAAGAGGAGGATCATCTCTTTCTCAGAGGCTGGTTGGAAAGAGGGAGGGGATATGTGAAGAGATAGAGAGGGAATGAGGTATGGAGAAGGGGAGATAAGTTGGCACATGGTGGGTGGCCTTAATTTTCTCAGCATAATCCCCTGACTCATCATTCTCTCATGGTTACCATGGGAATGTGAGATGCAGGAAAGCCTATATTCATTGAACAATCTCTATCCAGAATTTGTCAGGCTCCAGTGGCCTTGCCCCAAGAATGGCAAAGCAGGGAATAACACTAATAAAGCAAGAGGTAATTTGCTGGGGGTTAGAGGGGAGATAGGGCAGTTAGGTGGTGCAGTGGATAGAGTCAGTGAGTCAGGAAGACTCATCTTTCTGAATTCAAATCTGTGCTCAGATACTTATTAGCTGTGTTTCCCTGGACAGGTCACTTAACCTTGTTTACCTCAGTTCCTTAAATATAAAATGGGCTGGAGAAGAAAATGGCAAAACACTCTAGGATTTTTGCCAAGAAAACCTCAAATGGGATCATGAAGGTTCAAACATGCCTGAACAACAACAAAACCACCAACAACAATAAAGTGAAGGGAGACAAAATTCAGAATAACTGCTGCAGAAAGTATGTTAGTCAGTCAGGGATGAATGAAAACAGTGAAGGTCTAGTTGAGGTTAGTTGACATAAATAGTGGATCAAATCAACACAATGTGTGCTTTCCTCCATGGTTGTTCAGCAGCATCAGTGTAGGAATGGAGATATGTCCTGGCAAATGTTTAACTACCAGCTCTCCAGAACAAAAAATATGCACAACACATTCTTAAGTTTAATTTACCTTATTCTCTCCATCTCTCTCTCTCTCTCTCTCTCTCTCTCTCTCTCTCTCTCTCTCTCTCTGTCTCT
>NW_025375048.1:0-2965 GCF_016433145.1 Gracilinanus agilis
ATTAAAATTTAATTTAATTTTAATTTAATTTAGAAATAAATTAAAATTATTTACATTAAAAATTTAAATTCAATTTTAACCATTTTAAAAACTTTTTATAACAATATAAACTCTTGTTTATCTATCATAGCTGTTCTTGGATATAGCCCTCAATGGTCAGTTCTATTTAAACCCTCCCTCGTATTCAAAACAAAACAAAAATAAAACCATGGTGAACACATATGACAATGTACGCACCCACCTCTACTGTGGAGGAGGTAGGTATAAATTGATTTTTCTGATGGAATCTCCATACTGATGAAACAGTGGGTCCTTGCCATAATGAGATAGATTTTTATCTTGTCTTCCTACTAGACCAAAGACTCTTTGGGGTTAGGGACTGTGTCTTATCTAAATCTGGTATCTTCTACTTGATAAATCTTTATCATTATTATTTGCAAGGTCCAAGGGAACACCCTGTTCCCCCCCTTGCCCCCCCACCTGGCTTTGGCTCCTACTCACCATTGGAGTCCAGGGGGAGCAGGTTGGAAGCGCTGAGCACCTCGACACGGAGTTTCTGTTCGGAGAGTCGGTAGGAGGCCTTGATGGTGATGGCCCCAAACTCCTCTGAAGTGGTGTCCACCTTGGGGAGGAAGGAGTTGTGAGTGGCATCAGCAGGGGAGAGAAGGAGACTCGGGGTAGGGAAGATGGGCCGCTCTAGGGGCTTAGCCTGGGTTAGGACAGTGTATGGTCAGCCAGAAAACTCTCAGGCTCAGCGAGGAGGGAAAAACCTGCTCCCACAGGTGGTGGGAGGTGCCAGGAGCTTGGGAGAGGGAGGATTGCAGGCTAAGTAAGCACATGTATTTTTTTTTTTTTTCTTTTTAACCCTCACCTTCTGTCTTAGAATCAATACTGTGTTTTAGTTTCAAGGTAGAAGAGCGGTAAGGGCTAGGCAATGGGGATTAAGTGACTTGCCCAGGGTCACCCAGCTAGGAAATGTCTGAGGCCAAATTTGAACCCAGGACCTGTCTCTGGGCCTGGCTCTCCATCCACTGAGCCACCCAGCTTCCCCCAGAGTAATCTTTTAAAAACCAAAACCCCAAATCATGTGTTATATATTTTGAAGTAGAACTGTATCTGGTACTTGGCAGAAGGACAGCTGGGTGGCTCAGTAGACAGAGCCAGGCCTAGAGACAGGAGGTCCTGGGTTCAAATTTGACCACAGACACTTCCCAGCTGTATGTCCCTGGATGAGTCAACTTCATCCTCATTGCTTAGCCCTTACCACTCTCCTACCTTGGAACCAATACATAGGATTGATTCTAAGACAGAAGGTAAGGGTTAAAAAAACATCCTGGTCAGTCTTTCCTGTTCCCAAAAGACCTCTCTCCACAGACTACAAGGTTGAAGCAGACAAAAAGAATTCGCCTCACCTGCTGCTGGATGCGGTTGCTAAAATATCTTTGAATGAGTTCCTGACTGGAAGATGCCTGCAGTTCCAGCTTCCTCTGCAGATCCTGGAGGTTAGAACAGAATACGAAATGAAGAGTTTAAAGGGCACATGACACCTCATCTTACAACCAATAGAGGCCCAAGGACCTGAGATGGTCCTTGTCAGAGGGAAGCAGAGTAGAGTCAGGTCAAGAAGATGCCTCTTCCTGAGTCCAAATCTGGCTCCAGACCCTGCCGAGCTGTGTGACCCTGGGCAAGTCACTTAACCCTATTTGCTTCAGTTTCCTCATCTATAAAATGAGCTGGAGAAGGAAATGGCCAAACCACTCTGATATCTTTGCTGAGAAAAGTCTAAATGGGGTCACGAAGAGTTAGACATGACTGAAAAAACTACTGAATAAGCACATGAGAATCAGAGGCTGGAGGGCAAATGGAGGGGATGCAATCAGGAGGCATAATCAGGCAGGAGGCTGGGACTGTGATGGGCCATGGTCAGGTGGGGGCCACAGGAGCAAAGGGACAAACCTTTGTGGGGCATGATCAGAGACAGAGTCCCAGGCCCCCCTACCTGGCCTTCAAGGCCCTTACCTGTAAAGAAGGGATGTGAAGGGCTTCGGGGGACAGGCCGCAGCCTTCAGCATAAAAGCAGAACTCTAGGTTCTAAGCATGGAGACAAACACGATTAATCTCCAGAAAACCCCCGCCTCCCTTTCAGCCCTTTCCCCTTTCCCTGGTCCCTCGTACCTGCAAGGCTGTCTTCAGCTTGAGGGAGGTCACAGGTGAACTCCGCTGGGCGGCCGCAGTCTGGGTGAGCACACTGAGGGTGTGAGTCCAGAGCAGCGACAAAAGACTGGACACCCAGAGGAGATCAAGAGTCAGACACAGCCTAAACCACTCTGTTGTTCTCCAAAACCATTTGTCTTCCCCATTTCTCTGATTCTGCTAAGGGCATCGCCATCTGTTCCAGCCAGCCAGCGTCTTAGCCTTGGAGTAGTTTTTAGCTCTCTCTTCCCCTTCATCCCTCCCTCACTTCCCAGCAGCCTCCAAGGACCATCATCTCTCTCGTAGGACATTCCTCTCTATTCACACTGCTCCCACCCTTGTGCAAGTCTACCCACGGCCTCTTACCTAGAGTATTACAATATCTTCCCACCCCTCCATCCCTTCTCCAATCTATCCTCTACATAGAGGTACATAATTAATATTCCTCAAGCACAGGTTTCTGAATATATCACTCCACTGTGGCTCCCTCTTGCCTAGGATATAAAAAATACAAACTCTATCATTTGGCATTTAAAGCCCTCCACATTTTGCTTCCTTCCTTCCTTCCTTCCTTCCTTCCTTCTTTCTTTCTTCTTTCTTTTTTCTTTCTTTCTCTCACTTTCTCCTTTCTTTCTCTTTTCATCTTTCTCTCTCTCACTTTCTCTTTTTCTCTCTCTCTTTTGCTTGTTTGCTTTCTTCCTTTCTTTCCTTTCTCTCTTTCCTTCTTTCTTTCTCTCTCTCACTTCCTTCCCTCCCTTCCTTCCCTCCCTCC
>NW_025375049.1:0-2045 GCF_016433145.1 Gracilinanus agilis
TAACTTAATTCTTCCCATACCCCAGCTCCCTACTCTAGCTCCATTGTTGTTGTTCAATTGTTTAATTTGTGTCCTATTCTTCGTGATATCATTTGGAATTTTCTTGTCAGAGAAAAAGCAATAGTTTGACATTCCTTCTCTAACTTATTTACAAATGAAGAACTGAAGCAAACAGTGTTGAATTACTTGCCCAGGGTCATAAAGCAGTTAAATATCTGAGGCTGGATTTGAACTCAAGTAGATGAGTCTTCCTGGCACTCAATCCACTTTGTCACCTATTTTCTGCCTATACCTTAGCTCTATATTAACTTCTATAATTTTAGTTTTTTCTTCATTTAGGATTTTTCAGCACAAAGATATACATATGTGTATTTGAGAGAGTGGATAGAGAACTGATTTTGGAGTCAGAAAGACTTGGATTCAATTTTTGTCTTTGATTTATACTGTGTTTCACCCTCTACATGTCTCAGAAATGCAGGTACCTCTTTATGACTAAAAATTGCCGAGAACATTGCAGGCTTTATTTATAAAGAAATTTCTTACCCTAACAACAAGCTCCTCAAATTAAATAATATCATGGACTTAATAAAAAAATACATGTGCACAGATATAATCAGGAAAGCACATTTGTTACCAAATATATATATTTGTAAGTACTATCCCCATGATTGTCAAAACCAAGTTGAATTTAAATAGTTAAAAATTGACAGTAACAAATGAATTGAAAGTTATTTCATTATATCAGGAGGTCCTTTTTTGTGTGAATCATCAACTATTCACTTGAAAAAGTATTGTTTTAGAAAGAAGAACACATAGATAACTGATGAATTCATTCAAAAGTTTAATATATATCATTTTCTTTAGTACATCATACCCAATTAAAGGAAACTAGGCTTTAATTTAATATTTACTTCTTGGGATGGCAAGACAGGTGGGATGGAGGGAAGAAAAGAATAGGGCTAGATTTCTGGACATAGCTAATGTGAGAATTTGTTTCTCCTGGATAAGCATATATATATGCATATATATAATAATTTATTGCCTATTTATAACAAATCATGTATTATATTATTATGTTACATATTATATTATGATATTTATATAAATAAAAATAGATGAAAACTTTGCTTCTGAATTGATATAAATATACATATATATCGATATATACATCCCTATGTAAGTGTATTTATACATACATGTTTGTATCACGCATAACATGCCAGAAAATATCCATATAACTAACTTTCATCTATGGTTTTGTCAGAGTACACCTTTGAGGTAGAACATATTGGACAGAATCCTGATTCTGTCATTAACTATCTCTATGGTCTTGACAAGTCATTTAAGCACCATGATTTTTCAGTTCCCTCATATATAAAATGAAGAGATTTGATTAAATGGCCTCTTAGTACCTTTCCAATGGAGAACTGATGATCCCTTGATTTCTCGACTGATGTAGATGAAAAAAAAGTTGTCTTTAATTTATGGTTCAGAATTGGGACCCTGAAAAGTCAAGTGAGTTGGTAATGCTAACAGATTTAGTCTCGATCAGAATAAAGATTTCAATCCATGTCTTCCTGACTCCAGGCTCAACACTCTATTCACTATGCCACATCGACTCTCAATTATTATATTAGCCTATGCAAAACGTAATGAGGGAAAACACATCTGCTACCAAATATGTATGTTGATCTCACTCAGCGCTTCTCAAAGCCAAGTCAACATTATTTTTTATTTCTCAGCAATGGTAAATTACTCATGCCAAGAACCTCTTTTTTTCAGTGAATAATCCACTACACACTTGAAAAATTCTGTTTTTGAAAGGTCGATCATAGATGAAATTTAGTTCAAAAATATTTCTTTTATTTTTTACACATTCAATATATCTGACTAAAGAATTCCATAATATTTTAAAATCAGATTTGTCATTTACTTTAGAAGTAGCAATATGGAAAATAAAGAATCTATGCTTTCTTTATCATAGGGAACTCCCAGTATGCTAACTTATTCTACTAAAATCTCTACCTATCTGTGACTTTATCTAT
>NW_025375050.1:0-2238 GCF_016433145.1 Gracilinanus agilis
AGGAGAGAGAGAGGAGGACAGGGAGATGGAGAGGGAGAGAGAGAGACAGAGAGAGAGACAGAGAGAGGAGGAGAGAGGAGAGGGACAGGGAGAAATGGCTTAAGGACAGAGAGGCTGAAGTGGATGAAATTTCCTGTGGAGCTCTAGAAAGCAGAGCTCAATAGTAGATATTACAAGTTCTAAAAGCAAGATGGAGAGAGTTACTAACCATTATCACTTTTCGACAATGGAACTGACTGTTGTGGGAAATAATGTCCCAGGAAACAACTTCCCTGCAATACTCTGGGAATGTGGTAGGGGAGGATGTTAGACTTCTCAGGTCCTACAAGCTCTGAAGAGTATAACTCAGAGGAGGTCACTCTGGGCCAGGCTAGGTTGTGCCTCACAGAGAAGATGCAACTTGAACAGGGTCGTAAAGTCTGGGTTGAAATTAAGACGAGGAAATCCAAGGGTGACGAGAGAGAATTGGAGTTCCCACAATGAGACACTGTAATACGGACCTAAGCTGTGCACCAGAACCTTCCCTAACAAAAACGCTTGCACGGGCCATGGAGGGGGCTACGGACCTGATGCACCATCCAGTGGCTCCCTGATGGCACAGAATCAACACGCCTCCCCCCAACTAGCTGGGAAGAACTGAGGAGACTCAAGTCATTCCAGTGGCCTGGGTTTCCCATTTGGGCCAGAATTCCAAGATGGCAGACTTCCTCGAGATCAGAGACACATGAGTACGGGCACGCTCTCTGCTGACACAAGCCTCGATCCTTCCACCCTTCAGGAGGGGGATTTCAGGAGCTGACAACTAACTACCTAAATGAATGAATGAATAAATAAAAAAACACCATCCAGGAGTTGACTTCGAGAAGATGAATCTCTCTCAACTCGGTTGGCCATTTGTGACAGGCCCAAACTTTTTAGGAATTTGAAAACATCTTAAACAGATCTACTAGTTCAATGTGTTTCGGGTGAATAAAATGAGGCGCAAGGAGATGAAATGACTGATCTAGGGTCTCACGTGGCTACGTATCCGCTCTCTCTCCAACATGGCATCCTGCCTGCCTCGACACGGACACGAGTGGCACGTGGAGAACATGCCAGGTGACCCTCCGCCAAGGATGTTCAAAGTGGCCGTGATTCTGAATGGGGTTATTTTACATCTATCATCTCCTTTGAATAAAGTCTGGGCAAGGGTCATAAAGCGATTAAAAATGTTCTTCCCCTTTGGACTGCTAAGAGCTAATCATTAGCCACCGTCTGTAATGTTTACCTGTCGAGGACGTTATTTTCCCATGTTTCTTCCTGGGGACGAACCCTTCGTGGGCGCCTCTGCCCAACGCTCCCGGGCAATGACTGCCGAGCTCAGGGCCAGTCCAAGGGACATCTCGCCTCGGATTTCTATGACCGCCACCCTTTGGCTCTGGCATAAATCGCCTCCCTGGGCCCGGAACCCCGGCGGGCACGAACCATGGACTCCTCCGGGGGCCAAATCCAGGAAAAGGGAGAAGGCACGTGGCGTGGGTGTCGCCAAAGGCCTCGGAGAAGCTCCGGTGCTTTAGAAGGACTCTCTCCTCCCCAAAATAAAATCAAATAAAATCCCACCCCCAAAGCCCCACAGTGGCTCAAAATAATAAATTTTTTCCTCTCGCATCTTCAAGTCCGCTTGTTTGCATTTAAATATGCTTATGTAAACAAGGTGCTTGACTGTGGGGAGATTTTCGAGTCACCAAGTATTCGAGAGCTGGAGTGAAAGCTATTCAAAGAACGAAGTATTCAATTCCTTAGGCCAGATGCTAGTATAAATATGAAACTGTGTTCACACTGCAGATGAAACTATTTTTAGATGGTACATTTGAGCAGAATGTGACTTCGATGGTTCCTGGAGCTCTATTCTGCTAAATGTCCTGAGGAACGCCGTCAGGGGGCTGCAAGAGGCCCCTGAAATCCTCCTCCCCCAGGATTCTGGGACCCCCGAGACCACCCGACAGCCCCCGCGTGGGGGGGGGGGATCTGACTCCGCTCTCCCCCCACCCCATCAAAGCTGGGATTTGTCCTGGACATCAGCCATTCGGAGTCTATTAGCGTTCCTCTAAAGAGGATTTTAAGGATAAATAATGTAGAAAAAGCATCCGAGACCCAGGATAGTCATTGGGCGGGCTGGGCGCTACGAACGAAAGGGTTTGTGGTGCCATCTCTTTATTTTTTATTTATTTTATTATCATACTTTATTTATTTATTATT
>NW_025375051.1:0-1873 GCF_016433145.1 Gracilinanus agilis
TAATAATATCTCATAATATAGGAATAACATAATTTATAAATGATAATTTCATTATCATTTATAAAATAAATTCTAATGAATTTATGAAAAAATAAAATTTTAAAAATGATTTTTAAACATTAATTTTTCAATTGTTTTAGTCATGTCTGATTATTCATGACCTCATTTACACTTTCCTTGGCAGAGAATAGTTGGCTATTTGCTTCTCTAGCTCATTTAATGAATGAGGAAACTGAAACAAACAGGATTAAATGACTTGTCTAGGGTCACACAGTTAGCAAGGGTCTGAGGCTAACAAGGAGGACTTTGGTGATCATCTTCAGCATTTATCAGTGAGGAAAGAGGCTGAAAACATAATGACCAATTAGGAAGTCATTTCATTGGTCTGAAAAACGGTGGCTATATGACAATGATATAAGCAATATCATTGAATTATGGTGTTCATTTCAATAAACATTTATCAGACACTTACTATATACAATGCCCTATTCTTGTTTTTTTTTTAATGACAAAATTATGGATATTTTTGTTTGTTTGTTTTCCACATTAATTTCTGAATTTATTCCTCCTTCATTCTCTACCCCAGGAACCTAGTTAGTAACAGTCTAAGAATTTATTTTTTTGTTTCTAATTGCTATTTCAAATTTAAGTTATTAAGTAGGGGAAAATAATTCTGAAACTTAACAATTAATGAGATGATCAGATTAGAAAAACTCTCTAAAGTCACTCTCAGTTATGAGATTTTATGTTTCCTTGATTTTATATTTGAAGTATAATATCAGATTCTGGTACTACTCAGTGACTATTGCAGGACTTAAAAAATAAATAAAAATCTGAGAAGAGTCACGTGAACAAGAAATGAAAATTTTAAATCCTACATCAACCTTCCAAGAATAAGCTTCCAGAATATTAAATAGCTGAAATTGCTGGTGCCCAGGGCACTTCATTCTCTATTGTGTGTATCAAATTCGGAAGGGTGTTTTCAGACCACAGTTTTAATAAACCAAGAACAAGAGTGGGAAAAACATTTATTAGACTGTATTTTGGTTTCTAGTCATATATTTTATTCCAGTTGTGACATCTCTGGAATTTAATATATTGTAATGATGTGTTTAGAATGTACTTTGTACAGGAGGAAAAATGAGTGAAGGGATATTCCTGATTTGCACAAAGTTTTAGAGAAATTAATTTCAAACAACCCCTTTCCCATCCAAATGAAAGGTTCACCTTACTGAGACTGAAAAGTTTTTTTTTTTTTGAAATTATTTATGGGGATGTTTGTATACAAGCATGTGTAGCACAGTTTTCCATTAGAGCATTGTCCAAATTTACCAAACGTGAATCAATAACAGCTGGCATTTAGATAATTACATTAAATACTGACATTTAAATAAAGGCTTAAGTTTTGCAAAACACCTTAAATACATTATTTCATGTAATCTTAGTAATAATAGGCAGCATTCAAAAAATCTTTAGGGACTGCAAAACACTTTATGTAACTTTTAATGTTATCATAATAATAGTAACTGACATTTATATAGATCAAGCCAGTAAGCATTAATTAAATATGTATTATGTTTCAAATTTTATACTATGTGCTTAGGATGGAAAAAAAAGAAACAAAGGGATATTCCCTTCTTTCAAGGATGTCACAATATACTGGGGAAGATAGAATAATTCAACTATATACAAACACTATGTTTATGTCTGTATCTCTGTATCTGTCTATTGATCTATCAATCTATCTATCTATCCATCTTTTAATCCATCTGTGCATCCATCCATCCATCTCTCCATATCTATCTATCTATGTATCTATGTATGTATCTATCTATGTATCTATTTGTCTTTCCTTTCTTCCTTTTTTTCTTCC
>NW_025375052.1:0-9845 GCF_016433145.1 Gracilinanus agilis
CTTATCTATCTCTCTTTCTCCCTTTCTCTCTCTCTCCCTCCTCCCTCCCTTTCTCTCTCTCCCTCCTTCCTCCCTCTCTTATTCTTTCTCTTCCCTCTCTCTCCCTCCTCCCTCCCTTTCTCTCTCTGTCTCCCTCCTTCCTCCCTCTCTCCCATCTCTCCCTCTCTTATTCTTTCTCTTCCCTCTCTCTCCCCCCCTCCCCCTCTCTCTGTCTCTGTCTCCCTCTCGCTCTCAGTTCTTCTCACGTCTGCCTCTAGATGACTATTAATCCAGCAATTGGAGCTTGGGGGGAGGCTGTGGTGGGGGAAGGGAGAGGGTAACACAGGCCCAGCCTGTATGCATAGAAAGTTGCAGGATGGAAACAGTTGAAAAACACTTGGCAAAAATAAAGAGTGATCTAATGTTTAATAGTAATAATACTTTTTTTAAGTTGCCATTATTATTCAAATCTTGGGTTAAAAAAAGTTCTGTTCTCAGCCCTCCCTCTCCCAAGTGGTCTGCCATGGTTGATGTATTCTGTTCACCTCCCTGTCTCAGAACCCCCACTGAGAGAGCAGAATGCTCAGCTGGGCTGTTATGGGTTTTGTGGGCTGCTGGATGTGTGCGATTGAGCTTATGAGTCCATCATTCACTGATTTGCTGGGGTCCTGCTAGGCCTCTTTGGGGCACCTAATATCTCCCCATTAATCCTGTGGACACTGGCAAGTAGGGCCCTATTACTGGTGGGTTAAGAAGCATGCTTTTGGTTAGCTCCCCCCTAAACAGCAGTGGAGAGGGAGTGCGAGGACCTGGATTCGAATCCTGCCCTAGAACTTCCATACTTGTAAATGATTTCATCCTGTCAGGACCTCTCTCTTCCCTCATCTGTAAAATGAGGGGGCTGGACTAGATGGACTTCTAAGGCCCTTCCTAGTTCTGCTGAGTCAATGAATATTCATATGGCATGTTTTACAAAACAGGGGGCAGCTGGGTGGCTCAGCTTAGAGACTGAGGGCCTGGGCTCAGATATGGCCTCAGACACTTCCCAGCTGAGTGACCCTGGGCAAGTCACTTAACCCGGTTGCTTAGCCCTTACCGCTTTTCTGCCTTGGACCCAATACTTATTATTGATTCTAAGACAAGGTATGGGTTTAAAAAAAAAAGATTTACAACATAATTCCATGCATTATCTCATTAGGTCTCCACAACAGTGCTCACAGGTGTTAGGTTTTCTCTCCCTAGAGGCTCAGAAAGGTGGGCCCTTGCCCAAGGCCACACAACTGGCATATGCCAGAGGCAGAGTTTAATCTTGGTCTCTGCAGACGCCAAAGCCAGGGCTCTTCCCACTCTCCAACATACCAGAGTTTAGAGGGTTAACGCCAAGATTATCCATCCATCATCAACCATTTATTAGATGCCTACTGCATGCCAGGCACTGTGCTAGGGATTAGGGACACAAAGATAAAACAACAGCCCCTCATCCAAGGAGCTTACGTGTTGTAACGTACATATATAAACATTTATTTGGAATAAATGGAAGATAAACCCAGGGTCCTTTGGGAGGGATGACTGGCATTTGGGGAGAAGGTGGTGTTTGAGCTCCCTCTTGAAGGAAGAGAGATTCTTTAAGATGGAGGTGAAGAGGGAATATATTTCCGTTATGGGGAATGGCCGGTGCGGAGACGATCGGATAGGATCCGTGCCCAAGTCTGTGTGTTTGGGACCTGAAGGGCCTCGGTCTGGCATTGAACAAGAGAGGGAGGGGAGTGGGAGAGAAAGGAGCTGGCGGAGCACTAATTAATGTTCTGTTTTCTGATTAATAGGAAAAGTCTTTCCCAAACTCTGTGAGTGAGAGGAAAACTCTTCAGGTAAGAAAATTATTACTTTTTCATTAAAAAAAAAAGTTTTTAATATCTCTAGACATAGCAAGGAAGCCAGAGAAATTCCTAATCTTGTGGAACAAGTTTAGAGGGCCTGCCTCAGGTTATCCACTGTTCCTATCTTCCCAAACTGCCTAATTCAGATTCTCAATTCTCAACCATGATTACCCAAACGCCTCCTCCCTCCCGCCTTTTACCCAAAAGATTTCTCAGTCCATTCATGTCTCTCCCGGAGCCGGGGCAGAGACACCATCTCCTTCTCAGTAAATCCCAGCACGTTTCTCCTAGTGTGCAGAGGATAATGAGTTTGGATGGCAGTTGGAAATAAATAAATAAATGAGAACCCCTGACTGTAAGAAACCATCCATCATGTGCACCTATGAAAGGAAACCTTGGATAAACTTGCAAGGGCCTTAAAATTTTAAAGGGAGATTATGAATTCTGAAAGGGGGTGTGATTGACTCTGCTGGGACCCATGAAGCCCTGCTTTCTTTCTCTCCTGCTGATATCACTGCTCCAGATTGCTGCCTGGCTCCTTGGGCCCAGCTTTTGCTTTCCTGGCTGAGACCCTAAAGACGAGGAGGGGGGGGGGTCCCCTGACCAGTGGTGCAGTTGGACAAAGGCCTGGGAGAGCGCAGGCTCCTGAAAAAGTCGACACCTGGTCGTTTGCTGGCATTTCGCTAGCTCGCCTTCATTAATACTGCTTTGGCGTTATTTGTCTGTGTTGGACTTCCATTGGGTTGCATTGACTGTCCATCACATAGGGTTCTGTTGTGGCCAGACAGGGTGTGTTTTGGACAGGGTGTGTTGAAGCATTCTTGAAGTGGTCATTCTTCCCTCACCGCCCCCGCTTCTCTTTCCTAACTTCAGTTTCTCGTCCTCTTGGGTACAGTGCTGGAAAGCTGGCAAATCCCAGACTTGAGGGGGTAGAGGCGGAAGATATTAGGGACGGGAGCAGACCGTTGTCCACATTAACAGCAATAATGTACAATGATCGCCTGGGAATGATTTAACTTAACAGCAGTGCAAGGATCCAAGTCTCCTCTGAGGGTCTCTGGACACAAAAAGCGCTCCACTGCCATAGAAGGAACTGATGGAGTGGAATGCAGAATGAGCATGCCATTTTTCACTTTATTTCTTCATGAGTCTTTTTTTCTAATATAAATAATATGTGTCTTTCTTTCACATGACAGACATGGAAATATATATTACATGGTAACACATGTATAACCTATATCATATTGCCTGCCGTTTTGGGGAGGAGGAGGGAAGGAGCAAACAGAATTTGGATTGCATAATGCCAAAAAATGATTATTAAAATTGTATTTAGGGGGCTTAGTGGATTGAGACCTAGAGGCCTAGAGACACAGGAAGTCCTAATTTCAAATCAGACCTCAGATCCCTCCTAGCTGTGCGGCCCTGTGCAAGTCATTTGACCCCCATTGCCAATCCCTTACTGTTCTTCTGCCTTGGAACTAATACACAATATTGAGTCTAAGACAGAAGGTAAGGGTTTAAAAAAATTGTATCTATATGTAAAAAAAAAAAAAAAAAGCATGTTAAAATTTTTAAAAGGTGGGGAGCAGAAAACCAACCTAAGATACTGCATTGCTGTCATCACTACTACCCATATCCCCAACCCCCTAAATAGAAATCACCAGCAGCCTAGCTGGGGAGACAGTTCCGGGATTAGACAAATCTAAAGCAGGAAGAGATAGATGTTAGAAATGAAATTGTTTTCAGTCCTGATTTTAGAAGGAACTGAGACCCAGAAAGGTTAAGTCACTTGCCCAGGGGCATACAGCCTTGCCCTTTCTTGATCACCTTCAGACCAGGGCAAGGAAAGGAACTTTTGAAAACATCCTCATTTTCCTCTGGGAAATGCCACTGCAGTATTGAGCGATTGCGCTTTTATTCTGTCAGCAGTAGCCTCTTTTTCTGCACTGTCTTCATTGCCAAAGCTTTGAAGGGATACTGTAGGTAAATTCCAACATGGCCTTGTAAAGGCAGGCCCTGAGCCTCCTCAGCCTGTGGAAGAGTACTACCAGGACTCCTAGGGGCTGAGGGAGTGTCCTGAGCAGGCAGAACCAGGCCCTGGCCCTGAGGCAAGCCAGGCCTCCATCAGAGCCCTTGTTTTCCTGATGGCTGGTTGCCTGCCTCCCTGCCTGAGTATCTCATAGCAGCAGCAGCAGCAGATTAAGAACTGAATTCTGACCAAACCAAAGCATTCATTGTGCATCACCCCCTCACCCCCCAATAAGTGACTTTCCTAAAGGAGGGGGCTCAGCAGGCAGCAGGCACACCTTCACTAGTGGCATGGGGGTGGGGGGATTGGTCCACACATGCAGCAAGCATTTCATTGTTCGTTTGTCAAAGGGCTCACTCGGGTCCTCCGTGGGGAGAATATTAATAGTGCCCTCGTGGGGTTGTCCTTCCCGTAAAAATGCTGCATTCTGGACTGAGCCCCAGAACTGGCTTTGGGGATTCAAATGCTGAATTTTCCTCTTATCTTACCCACTGACTTAACTCTCTTATTTACTGCCAACAACTCATGAGACCCCAGAAACAAGAATATGGAGAAGTCAACGTTTCATTGGCTCATAGTCTTAGATGTAGAGTGGGAGGGACCTGAGAGACTATGTAGTCGAACTCCCTGATTTTACAGGAAACTGAGGCCCTATGAGGTTAAGTGACTTACCCAAGGTTACACAGCTAGTGGCAGAGAAAGGATTTGAATCCAAGACTTCTGAATCAAGGGCAGCTGAGTGGCGTAGTGGATAGACTGCCAGGCCTAGAGTCAAGAAGATCTGAGTTCAGAATGAAAATAAATGTATCTTTGGAACCTTGTGAGCTCTTGTTAGGAGAGCAGCATCTGATAAAATACCTAGAACCTCTGGTAATTTTCTAGGGCCTTATGAGGAGATAGAGTGCTGGATCTGGAGTCAGAAAGACTCATCCTTCTAAGTTTAAATCTGGCATCAGACACTTACTGACTGGGAGTTTGAGCAAGTTATTTAACTCTTTCACCTCCATTTCCTCATCTATAAATTAAGCAGGAGGAGGAAATGGCAAAGCACTGCAGTATCTCTGCCAAGAAAACCTCAAGTGTGGTCACAGATTTCAGACACAACTGAAACAACAGAACAACTCCTCAATCAAAGCCAGCATTCTTTCCCGTATAGATTGCCTCAAGATGGATAAAATGTACAAAAGACTTGGCCCTTTTACCCTCACACACCATCATAGTAAGAGGGAACTGTTTTTGTCATCATTTTATGACTGCTTACACAAAGGGAAACTAAGGTAAAAAACTTTACAGCAAAGCAACATGGTCCACTTTAAGGGTCCTGGATCTGGACCCATTAGACCTCATATTATTAGGTACCTACACATTGTTTCCCCGAATAGAAAGTAAGCAGTTTGAGGTCAGGGATTTGATCTCTGTCTCCACCCTCTGTTACAATGCCTAAGAGAGATAAACACTTAACAGCGGTGGTCAAATTCCATCCACATCAGTGTGACGTCTGCCCACCCCCTTCCTTAGGAGCCTGTTCTCACTGACTCTTCTGGATGAGATCCAGATCAGCTTCTCTCCTTTTACATAGAAGGATATACTGAGGCTCAGAGATATTTGGCCATAATCACAAGTCACCTGTGATAGCCCTTCATGGCAAAGCCAGGACAGCAGCCCAGCTCTCCTGATTCCCAAGTTCATTGATCGTTACCCCTCTCCTATTGCCTGCACACACTTTAAAAAATTTTAATAACAAATTTTTACATAAGTTTTCTGAAGGTATGTGATCCATGTTGTCTCCCTCTCTCCCTTCCCTCCCCCCCTCCCAGAGGTGGCAAGCAGTTCAGTCTGGATTTTACATGTATTGTCAGGCAAAACATTTCCATATTGTTCATTTTTGTAAGTCCCCAAATCCCAAAATATATGCCCAAATTAACAAGTGATAAATCATATGTTTTCATCTGCCTTTCTACTCCCATAGTTCTTTCTCTCTATCTAACAGAGGTGGATGGCATTCTTTTTCATAAGTCCTCAGAATTGTCCTGGATCATTGCATTGCTGTTAGTAGCAAAGTATCATATGTGATCACCCCACAGTTCATTTATGTTTCAGTTATGATGTTCAATATTCTCCTGGTTCTGCTTATTTCACTCTGCATCAGTTCATGTAGGCCTTTCCAGCTCTTCCTGAAATCATCCTATTCATCATTCCTTATAGCACAATCGTATTCCATTATCATCATATGCCACAATTTGTGCAGCCATTACACAATTAAGGGACATCCCTTTAGTTTCCAATTGTTTGTCACCATAAGAAGAGCAACTATAAATATTTTTGTACAAACAGGTCCTTTCCCATTTTTTAAATCTTTTTAGGATACAGACCTAGTAGTGGTATTACTGGCTCAAAAGATATGCATTCTTTTATAGCCCTTTGGCTATTTGTAATATAATAAATTCCAAATTGCCCTCCAGAATGGTTGGATCAGTTCACAACTTCATCAGCAATGCATTAGGGTTCCAATTTCCTCCAAACA
Source organism: Gracilinanus agilis (assembly GCF_016433145.1). Taxonomy (NCBI): domain Eukaryota; kingdom Metazoa; phylum Chordata; class Mammalia; order Didelphimorphia; family Didelphidae; genus Gracilinanus; species Gracilinanus agilis. The sequence continues at coordinate 6,410 of NW_025375052.1, forward strand.
CTTTGAATTCTTACATAGTCTTTTCACTTTGGGCCTTATATCATATTTCATTTCTGTACATATCTTATTCAACCCCTTCATGAATCTTTCAGATGAAGCTGCCCCTGATCTATCTTTGTGTTTCCTTCTTGTTGGTACTCACACATGAGGCTCTGTCTCTCATACCTGCCTTTGTGGTAACTGCCCCCAAGCCTGGAATTCTCCTTCCTCATCTCTTCCACTTAGAAGCTATAGTATAGCTCGAAGCTCAGCCATGAATCTTTTGAAGTGACCTTCTATGTGAAGCCTGTTTTGATTCCGCCTTCTGTAAGTGCCTTCCTCTCCAAAATAGCCTTTCATGCATTTTGTATACATTTGTTTTTATGATGTTTGTCTAAATCCTCTCCCCAGATAGAGTGTAAGCACCTGAGGTCAGGGACTCATCCTGGCTTTGAACCCCATCCCAGTGCCTTGTAGTGGTAAAAAATTAACAAATGTATGCTGATGGACTGGTTCCCAACATCTTTCCCAGTGCCTTGCAAAAAAATAGCCATTTTATAATGGTTTGATGAATGGATGAGGGATTTTAGTATCCCAGGAATAGCACTGGGATTAAAATTGGGAAATCTTGTCTGAATTATGTCTTTTACACAACATAAACAAGTCACTTTAACTCTATCTCTGAGATCCCTTCCGGCCCCCAACCTTTAGACTGTCTCTGAGTGGGCCCCTGAGTTACCCTCCAGATGGCTGTCAGCGCATGTGACTGTTCCTGTGTGGTTCCACCTGCGTTTTTGTTTCTTTCCTTGACTCGTAATTTGCTGATGGTCTCCCTTGATGGTGCTGCATCCTGTTCATGCTGGTCTTCACATTTATCCAGCTGAAGCCTCTTGGGGCAGTGGTCCTTGGGAGAAAGGGTGGTAGATGATGCCAGGGATGCTCTTTTTCTGCCAGTGTCTGCTGACCAAGAATGTTTGGGAAACCCTGCTTTGGTGACTGCTGTGACAGGTGGAATCATGAGAGGTTCCAAGGTGGCAGCTTAGAACCCTTTTTCTTCCTCTGCTGAGTGGAATTTGGATAATGTGATAAAGGAAGCATGGAACCTGACAGTGTGGTGGGTATATTATATTGAGCATACTAAAGGGGTGGTTAATGAATCTTCAGAATAGGAAGCAATGATCACACAGAGCCAGCATGGCTTTATCAAGAACAGTTCTTAAATGTCTTTTCTCTCTAATAGAATTGTTTAAATAGAGTTTGCCTAGACTTTAGCTGACCATTTGACAAAGTCCTAGATGGGGAGATGCAAGCCGATGAGAATACAGATTCATAACTGAGTGACTGAACTCCAGTTATAGTCATTAATCAGTATTTTTTTAAAAAGAAACCCTACTTTCTGTCCCAGGAACAACTCTAGGACAGAAGGGCAAGGACTAGACAAATAGAGTGAAGTCACACAGCTAGGAAGTATCTGAGGCCACATGAATATGATAGGATTGGATATGATAAGCCGGAGGGAAGCCAGGAAGTTGAACACATCATTTATTAGTTAAAAGAACTGGAGATATTTAACCTGGAGAAGAGAGGACTCAAGGAAGTAAGAGCTAAGGAATGTCCTGTGGAAAAAGGATTAGACTTATTCTATGAGGCACCAGAAGGCAGAACTAGAAGCAATGAACTAGAAGGCAAACAGTAAGCAACAACTTCCTAACAGAACCTTCTGTAAGTGAAATGGGCAGCTTCAAATGATAGTGGGTTCCATCTTATTAGAAAATTCCAAGTAGAGACCAGTTGACCACTTGTCAAAATATGTTGAAAAGGGATTCCTGTTCAGGTCCGGGTTGGACTCAGTGGCTACTGGGGTCCTTTCCAACGCTAAGGTTCTATCAAAGACTTGTTTAGTTTCCTAGGTGGAATCTCTTCCTTCTTCCTGTGATTCAATTCATGATCATTCATGATAAATATGCAAAACTAAATGCTGTGTATGTTCAGGGTGGAGAGTAGAGAGGGGAAATGCTTACCTTGAGGCTTTGGGGGAGAGAGGCAAAGAAGCCTTCCTGGAGGAGGTGACAGTTGGGTTGGTCATTGACTGGGTAAGAAATCATAGAAGAGTGGGAAGGAGGACTTTTCAGGCAGAGGAAAGAACATGAGCAAGAATACACTGGGAACATTGTCCTCATAAGATCATAGCCTTTAGAGCCAGAAGGGATCTCATAGACCAGGGGTCAGCAACCTTTTTGGCCATGAGAGCCATAAATGCCACATTTTTTTAAAATGTAATTTCTAGAGAGCCATACAGTGCTCACAGTGCGGCTCCTGTAACAGCACCTGAAAAAAAATTGACTTTGTGCAATCAAAATAAAAAAAATCAAAAGAGCCAGATATGGCTCAAGAGCCATACGATGCCGACCCCAATCATAGACAATTTATTGTTCAGTTCTAGTTGTGTCTGATTCTTCATGATCCCGTTTGGGATTTTCTTGGCAAAGTAGTTTGCTATTTCCTTCTCCAACTCATTTTACAGATGAGGAAACCGAGGCAGAGTGAAATGACTTTTCCAGGGTCACAGCTAGTAAGTGTATGAGGCCAGATTTTAACTCAGGAAGACTCATTTTCCTGACTCCAGGCCACTGCATTCCATGGCATTCCATGACTCTGTTAAGTCCTCTGTGTGTGATTTTATCTGTCCAATGGGATAGATTACACCCTGACTATAATTGATAGCCTGCCACAATCAGCTGCTAAGTGTCAAAGGCAGTATTTGAACTCAAGTCTTTCCACAATCAATATTCTGTCTATGGTCTCATTTCTTTGATCCACATTTCCCAACCTACCACATTTCTGGATACATGAGGAGGGAGCAGGTCCACAATCATGATTTCATCTGCCTAGAGAACTCCCACTAAAAACTCCTGATAAAGATGGCTATTAGGTCTGTAATTGATGGTCCAAGAGAATTACCTGGAGCCCTGAGATTGGTTTTATCAGTAGCCATACAGCTGATATACCAAGAAGTAGGACTTGAGTCTCCATCTTTCTGGTTCCAACATGCCCAGCCCTTTGTGTACTGTTTACAGCCCTGCTCTCTCACATCAAGGGCTCCTTGTAAGTAGCAAACACTTGTTGAATGAATGAATGAATGAATGGAATAGAGCAATTTGGTTCAGCCTCCAATTAATTGATGCCCAGATATGAACATGGGTAGGAGAGAACTGACATTTCTTGTGGTGCTTGAGGTGACTTTTGGTTAATATAACCTCTCTGGGGGGCAGATGGGTAGCTCAGTGAATTGAGAGCCAGGCCTAGTGATGAGAGGTCCTAGTTCAAATCTGGCCTCAGATACTTCCTAGCTGGGTGACCCTGGGCAAGATAAATATATATATATGTATATATACACACATAGTTTTATATTATATATTAGCAATGTATAATAATGTATTTATAATTATATATATAT
>NW_025375053.1:0-7911 GCF_016433145.1 Gracilinanus agilis
GAAGAAAGGAGGGAAGGAGGGAAAGAAGGAAGGAAAAAGGGAAGGAAGGAGGGAAAGAAGGAGAGAAGGAAGGAAGAAAAGAAGGAAGGAAGGAAAGAAGGAAGGATAAAAGGAAGGAGGGAAGGAAGGAAGGAAGGAAGGAGGGAAGGAGAGGCAATGGGGATTAGGTGACTTGCCCAGGATCACACAATTAGTGTCTGAGACCAGATTTGATAGCAGGTCTTCCTGACTCTAGGTCCAGCATCCTATCCACTATACTACGTGGCTACCTGTAGGGCACAGCCAAAGAAGAGTAAGATAAAATCAATAAACAGGTCCTTAAGTAGCACCTACTATGTGAAGATACTGTCCCAAGCACTGAGAGGTAGTAGGAAATTTGTTAAATGTTGAAAATCCTTACACTCTGACCCTACCCTATCTTTCCAGCCTTATTATATATTGCTCCCATTTACTCTCCCTACAGTACAGTGAAATTGGTCTTTTTACTGATTTTCATATACTTCAGAGTGGATTTTCTCTTCAGAGTCCCTAAGAGACAACCCTCGTGTGGTCATTTGGCTTTTTTGGTCTTTATATGCTTCCTGAAAGATCTGTTTTTCAGTCATGTCTGACTCTTCATGACCCCAGTTGGGGTTTTCCTGGCAAACATACTGGAGTGGTTTGCTATTTACTCCTTTATCTCATCTTACAGATGAGGAAACTGACGCAAACAAGGTTAAATGACTTGCCCAGGATCACACAGCTATTAAATATCTGAAGCCAGATTTTAATTCAGGAAGATGAGTCTTTCCTGACTCAAACCTGGTGCTCTATTTGCTCCATCACCTAGCTCTCCCCTCTGATAGCCTATCTAGGAGTAATTATGGCCTCATTAATGAATGATTCAACTCATTAAAATAATTAAATCTTTACCAATTTCAATAAGCACAAGTAGATAGTAAAGAAATGACCAATTCCTCATCCTAAGTCATAACTGAAAGTACTAAGGCACAGCTAGAGAAAAGGGTTTTTTTGAAGTAGAAGATCAATATTTAAAGTTATCTACCCTCTAACAAATGATGAGAAGTTTTATTTATTCTTCTGCAACAACATTGCATCACTAGCTTCTTTGTCTTGGACCATCAAATGGATATGCCAAAAATCAAAGTGAATTAATTTTGGTTTTCTATCTCCTCAGAACTAATCTTTGCCCTCTATTTGTAGAAGGAATCCAACTCGGCAGTCTTTACTCCCTTTGAAAGAGTGCTTAAGAGAGCTTGCACTATCTTGGACAGCTCAGTGGTGCAGGGGATAGAGTACTGGGCTCTGAATCAGGAAGACTGATCTTCATGAGTTCAAATCCAACACTAGTTGTGCGACCCTGGGCAAATCACTTAACCCTGTTGGCCTCAGTTCATCATCTGTAAAATGATCTGGAGAAGGAGATGACAAAGCACTCTAGGATCTGTTCCAAAAAAACCCCAAAACAGGGCCATGAAGAATCAGACATGACTGAAAAGACTCAACAACAAGATAGCTTAGACTTAGTCTTTATCCTTTCATAAGAAGGTCCAGTGAGAGAACATAACTATGAGTCTGGGCAGGGTGTTTTGTTTTATTTTTAACTCTTACTTTCCATCTTAGAATCAGTAATGAGAACTGTCTCTAAGGCAAAAGAGTAGTAAGGGTTAGGCAATGAGAGTTAAGTGACTTGTCCAGGATCACACAACTAGAAGATGTCTAAGGCTAGATCTAGGTAGGGTTTTGATGTTTATTTCCTCATTTGTTTATTTGCTTCCCACAACATCTTCCAAAAGCAGCTAGGGAAGGGTGTTCTATAGGTTTTTCAGCAGTCCATGAGTAAATTCAAAACTTCTGAATCCCAGTGACCTATTTTAGGGTCATTTACAGGGAGGTCAAAAGCTTAAGGCTAAGCAGAATCACAGAATTTGAGAGCTAGAGGGAACCTCAGCAATCACCTACTTCATCCCATACATAAAATGAATCCCCATTATAACATACAACCAGCCTTAAATTAAAGATCTCTGAACAGAGGGAATCTACCACTTCTCACTGTACCCATTCTACTTTTGGATGGCTTTAATTGTTAGGAAATTTTATCTTTTGTTTTCTTGATATCAGGTCTAAATATGTCTCTCTACATTGCTCCTGGTTCTGTCCTCTGAATTCAAACTTAGTAAGTCTAAACCCAGGCACACTCACACAAGACTTTTTTCCATTCAGCATTTCTCAGACCAAAATCTGTCCCAGAATTTCAACTACAATAGGAAAAAACTGCCAGTCCTCTTTTCAGGATCACCTTGATGGGGGTCAAATGGAATTATGGACATTTTTACTTCTACAGTCAAGAAATAAAAAAATACTCATGGGGGAAAGTGGTCCTGAACAATGCAGGGAAAAATAACTCTGTGTGCCTACAGAGCTTCTCTGTGAACATAAATAAAACCAGACTGTGCCTTTAGCTGGACAAGAGCTTGACAAGCATTAAGAGTGAGGTGAGGATGGAAAATAACCCTCGCTGTACTCAGAGTACCAAGTGTTCAAGAACAAAGTAGCTACACACAGACTGTACCCAGGGACTGGCTCTCAGCCAAAACGTTTGCTCCCAGGCCATCTCTTGATGATGGCCAGAACAAAATCCTACCACTGAGGGATGGGCAAGGGATCCTGTGTCATCATAATCCATTAAATCATTTGGTTGTTTTGCACTCACACTCCCTAGGATGATGAGGCATCATGGGCTCTTTGGAATAATCACTGAATACAAAATAATAGAGCTAAGTCAGCTTGGGCTCCAAATGTACTCCACAGTGTCAGGTTCAGAATTGCTCATTTAGAAGAGGCCGTGAGACTTGTCACTTCCTGGCCTAAGGCACACTGTAACTGGAAACCATATGCAAGCTTTCAGCTAGAAGCAAAAATCACAATGAGGAACACTGAGGTCATAGCACTGAGTCCCGGAGGTAAGGGAAAAAAATTACAGTTGGAGGTTTCTTAAAGGGGAGATACCTAAACTATGTTAATAAGTCAGGATCTGGAGAGGAAGATCATCTGAAGTATGCATTACGATGATAAGGAGGGAATAGAAAGAGAAAGAAATGTTCAAACCCTGTGAATTAGGTTTGGATGAGAGAAGAGGAAAGGGCAGAGTAGGAGGACCAGACTAGTCCAGTTATAGATTAATAGCGATCATTTCATTCCTTTTCTTTCCCACTCCTGGTTTTTGTTGTTATTGTTGCTTTTAGGTGAGAAAGAAGATATCAAAGAGAGGAAACTATACTAGAATATGATGGAGAGAAAAAATGCTTAAAATTCATAATCATGAAAGCGAGTGGGATGAATGTAGCCATAACACACACAAAAAAAGAGTGGCAGAATATGGATTAGAAAGCAAACTTAAAAACAATTTTGCTTATAAGAAACATAATTTCGACATTGTTAAAATGAGGGACTGGAGGATAATCTATTATGGCTCAAGGGAATCCACAAAACAAATCATGGTTTCATACAAGGAATTAGTAAAAAATAGTTAAAAGAGATAAGCAGAAAAACTACATTATGGTTAAAGACATCACAGACAATGAAAAATAACAAATACTTAAGGAAAATCTAATGGAACTAGAGGGAAAGTGGTAAAAAATAACAATAATGAAAAAAATTATTGGGGACTATGAGAGGATTCCTTTCAAACTTTGACATATATAACCGAAAGATATATGGGGGAAAAGTTAGTAATTTAAATAGAATTTCATAAGAGGAGGAAAGGAATAAACGTTTACATAATACCTATTACATAACAAGCTCTATGCTAACTACTTTTACAAATATCTCATTTGATCCTCAAAACAACCTTGCAAAATAGATGATATAATTATTTCTATCTTACAGTTGAAGAAACTGAGGCAACAGCAATTAAATGACTTAACCAGATTCACACAGTTAGTAAGTGTCTGAGGAGAGATTTTAATTCAAGTCTCTCTGATTCTAGGCCCAGTGCACTCTCTCAGAAAAGTTAGATGTGATTAATTTCTGGCCTTTATAAAATGAGAATAATAAGTAGCATTCATATTTCTCAGCCTTGAATGTTTCTTTTGCAAAAATTGACCAGGCCCTAGACAGTATAAAGAACTTAGAGAGAAAAAAGTGGAAATATCAAGTATTCATATTATATAATATTTATCATAATGCAATAAAATTATAATCAATAAGCATATCTGAAGAAAAATGAACACATAAAGAGATTAAATAATTTAATCCTAAAGAATATATAGGTCAAAGAACAGATCATAGAAACAATAAATGATTTTGATCAAATAAGATGACAACAATGAAATCAAATAAAACTTTTGGAATGCAAAGAAAAATGTCTATCACTTACTTTTTGTCAAAAAAGGAAAAAATAAATTAATTGTGCATACAACTAAAGGAACAAAAAAAGTAACAAATGAAAAGACTAAATAAACATAAAAATAGAAAATTTTAAAATAAAATATAAGAGCTCAACAAAATTGAAAGTTCATTTCATTTTTAAAAAGACAAGAAAATTAATTATAAACTTTTGCCCATTACATGCTCCCAAAAGGATAGTTTAAATGCAATGGATGGGTGTTTTAAGAAATTTAAATAGCTACACTATAACATAATTAGAAACAGAGAATTTTTAAAATCCAGTGTAATATCAAGAAGCCAGGAAACTGAGATAAGGGAGACTATGCCAGGTATACTGAGACAACCAGTGAAAATGTAAAGAATCAGCAGAGTGCCTTGTTTAAGGAGCAGCAGCAAAGTCAGCATCCCTGGACACAGAACAAGATGGTGGTAGGGAAGAGGGGTAATATATGAGAAGACTGTGTTAATTCCAGGTCATTAGCTGGATCCATATTCAACTATGCAAGGAATCTTCTAAGGTGTGGGATTAGGTCCTGAAGCAGTAAATTGCTTAATTTAAGTAATTGCTTAACCTAAATTGTGAATCCGACTGAACTGGCTAGAGAGTCTCCCATCTCTTGGCTGTTTTACCTGCTTTTCATGCCCTGAAGCACCACCACATAAATGTTGCTGCCTGTGCCCCCACATAAAGAATTAACACGATGTGCCGGCAGCTGTGGAATGGAAACATCTGCACAGCACTACAAAGCTTCCAGAAATAGGAGAAAATTGGCCTTTTGCTGCTTACAGTTTCACTTCCCTCAAACTCCTGGGAGGGAACCTAGACACACCATTTAATTTAATTTAGTTCCATAAATTCGTATTAAGCTCCTCCTAAGGGGCAGCTAGATGGCACAGTGGATCGAGTGCCAAACCTGGAGTCAGGAAGACTTATCTTTGTGAGTTCAGGTCTGGCTTCAGTCTCTAGCTGTATGATTCTGGGCTTAACCCTGTTTGCCTCACCTTCTGAAAAATGAGCCAGAGAAGAAAATGGCAAACCACTCAGTATCTTTGCCAGAGAAACTGTAAATGGGTGACAAAGAGTCAGATGTGACTGAACAACAACTGAACAAAGACAAACTGAATAAAGACAAAAGCAAAATAGCCCCTGCCCTTGATGCGTTGCTTACACTCTACTAGATGATAATAATAAAAAAAATACACAGAAAAGAAAAGAAAAATTCTAAAGGGAAAGTACTAACAAGTGAATGGTAAAAGAGAATAGCCCAAGCTGAGCCATGAAGGAAATTAGGGATCATCCTAAGAAAGGTGAGAAGAGAGTGCATTCTAATCAAAATGTGCATGGCTAAACATGGATGTACCCTCTCCCTTGGAGATCTAATTGGTTGCCATGGGTTTGATCTCCCCTATATGAAGATGACTTCCAAACCTACATCCTTTACCCTCTTCTTTCTCTGTCCCTCCAATTTTGCATCATCAGTTGCCACCTGGGCATCTTCATATGGATGTCTCATAGGGATCTCAAATACCACATATCTAAAAGGGAGCCCATTGCTTTCCCCCAAAACCTGCCCTTTCTCAATTTCTGACAAAGAGATCTTCTTCCAGATACATATATTTGCAACCTCAGAGACATTGATTCTTCCCTTTTCCTCACACCCTGTAACTGATCAGTATCCAAATCTCCTCAATTCTTTCTCCTCAAATGCAGAGAATAAAGAAACCTTTGAAGTACTAGTTAGGTGGTAGTACCTAGACTTATGGCCTTTTGGTATAAACAGAAATGCTTCCCACAGGTATGGTTAATAGACTTGTAGAATGGCTTGACATTCCACTATAACTCTGGTTTTTCTATTTTAAAAAAATCTGTAGTAAAATTAATGAGCGTAAATGTAAGTTACTTAAATAAGATACAGCCTAATAGAATTTAAATAGGACACATGATATAAAACCAAGATTTAAAGAAACCAAAATCCAGTTGTAATTTAATGCCTTTCTCACTACTCTTCCATTATCACCAACTACTTAATCTACCAAATACTGATGGATGTAGGGCAGCTAGGTGTTGCGATGAGTTGAGTGCCAGGCTTAGAATGAGGAAGATTCATCTTCCTGAGTTCAAATGTGGCTGCAGACACTTGCTAATTGTGTGACCCTAGGCAAGTTACTTAGTCCTGTTTGCCTTAGTTTCTTCATGTGTAAAACTATCTGGAAAAGGAAATAGCAAATCATTCTTTCAAACCATTTCTTTGCCAAAAAAAAAAACCTCAAATGGGTTCATAAAGAGTTGTATTCAACAACAATGACAATAGTTAATTACCAATTATTGATGAATCTAAATCTGGTTTTCTCTCCAGTTTAAATAGTGAAAAATCTTATATATTATTTTTCTTTACTGATGCATTTCATTTTGATCCACTAGTTATTTCCCTGAAAAACAAATTAGTACTTGTCTATAAAACATAATTAAGAAAAACATTACATTAAAATATAGTAATTGTAATCAACAGAATTTTTGACTTGAGTTTACAACTGTTTAACTGAGAGGATGGAAAAATGTTTTTACCTCAAAAACCTAGAACTGACATTATCCAGTCTCTTTGATTTGAGTTTTGTCAACTTTTATTATTATTTTTACTTACAGTATTATAGTAATTGTATACTTTTGTTCTTTTGGCTCAATTTTCTTGTTCTCCACCAGTTCATACAAGTCTTCCTATATTTTTCTGAACTCTTCATTTTTTATGGTGATTTATTATAATATTATGGTGAAATAACATTCCATTACAGTCATATACAGCAATTTATTTAATCATTCCTTAATTATTCAGCATTTTTTACATTAGGTTTTGTTTTCTTTTATTTTTACAATTAAAATACTTCTTTTAGGAATATTTTGTCCATTGACTATCATATTATCTATTGATTCTTTGGCAGTATAAACACAGAAGATATAGATCAATTTTGGCTTGGATATTGAAAGGAAGTCTCCACAAGAGCAAGAAAATAGGTTGCAGGTCCATGAATTTACCAAACAATTAATTTTTATAATTACTGACTTCTAATATAATTTGAAATCTGATAATATTAGACACTCTTGATTCTTATTTTCATTATTTCTCTTGAAATTCTTGACATTTTCCATGTGAATGCTGATATTATTTTGTTTAGTTCTATAAAATATCTTGTTGGAATTTTAATCAGAATAGTATTAAATCTGTAGGTTAATGAAATATTATTTGCATTATACTGAGATGATCCAGATATGACACTAAATCATTATTTATGTTTTCCTTTTTTTTCAATAAATGTTGTTGTGGACTCATTCAATCCTATGTGTGTCTTGGGAGGTTAACCCTCAGATGTTCTACACATTTTGTATTTTGTTGTTGTTCAGTCATTTCAGCTGTGTCTGACTCTTTGTGAACCCATTTTAGGGTTTCCTTTCCTTTCCTTTCCTTTCCTTTCCTTTCCTTTCCTTTCCTTTCCTTTCCTTTCCTTTCCTTTCCTTTCCTTCTCTTC
>NW_025375054.1:0-5414 GCF_016433145.1 Gracilinanus agilis
TATATATATATATATATATATATATTAAGGCTTTATAAACTCTCCCCACTCTCCTATAAGCCTTCTTCACACTCTTATTAACCTTTCCCACACTCTTATAAACACTTCCTATGCTCTTAAACACTTTCTGAATGTATGGGCACAGTGAAGGAAAGCAAATAGACCAAAGCTACAATCACTGAGCCAGTCAATTCCCAGGATACAGAACACAGCACTGTAGTTGGTCATCTTTCATTCCATCAACCAATAGATTTCAGAAAAGTTGGAAAGATCTACATGATGCAGAGTGAAATAAGCAGAATGAGGGGAACGTTGTACACAGTAACAGCCATATTGTAGAATGATCAAATGTGATAGACCTCTGCTACTATCAGCAATTCAATGATCTAGGACAATTCTGAGGAACTGACAACAAAGAATGTTATTCCCTTCTAGAGAAAGAACTACTAGAATTAGAATGCAGATCAAAGCATATGATTTTTCACTTTTGTTGATTCAGATTTTTATTTTGGGTTTTTGTTCTATACGAGTATTCTTTTACAAAAATAAATAATATAGAAATATGCTTTGTATGATAATACATATATAATCCAGATCAAATTGCTTGCCAATTCCAGGAGTGAGGAGGGAATGGAGAGAGAAAGACAATTTGGATCATATAACTTTGGAAAACTTATATGGAAATTTATTACTTGTAATTGGTATAATAAAATGTATTTATAATCATTTAAAAATAAAATAAATTGTATTGACATATAATCTGGAAAGTTTTTTTTTTAATTTAAAAGAAAGACCTGAGTTCAAATCTGGCCTCAAACTCTTACTAGCTATATAACCCTGGGCAAGACATTGAATTCTTTTGCCTCAGTTTCCTCATCTGTAAAATTAGTGGAGAAAGAAATGGCAAGCTACTTCAGTATCTTTACCAAGAAAATCCTATATGGGATCATGAAAAGTCTGACATGACTGAAATGACTGACTACCACCACCACCAAAATGTTCATTATTATTATTCTACCATCACCAAGCTGGTTATGATTCATTTTCTGAGTCTTCAAGTACACTTCTGCTGAGCAAAAAAACTAGGTTTTTTCAGGAGAAAAAAAGCATATATTTAAGTTTGATCTGCATTATTAGCTCTTTCTTAAAACCATGTAATGAACAAAAACAATAAATAAAGCTCTGGTCTGTAGCAGTTGGAGATTTCTGAAAGGTAATTGGTTAAACTGAAAATTTAAGCTCTCTGAGGTCAGAGTTGGCTTTAAAATGCCCTAGGAATGAGGACTTCTGGGTTAAGATGGCTGCAGAGTAGTTGCAGAACTTTTACCCTCCCCACCACCAACCAGTACAATACCTCAAAAGAACAAAAAGGCCAATTTCAGATGAGCAAAGGGACTCCACCATAGGGCACTGCATCAAAAGTATGGGGGATTTGGGTATTTCCATGCTATAAGGGGATAAATTAGTGCTCACCAAAATGTGAGTTGATCAAACCTTCCTCCACCCCACTTATGGGGCAGGATTCATAGATAGCGCCCTAGAATTAAAGCAGTGGGGAACAACCTCTAAGTCCTTGGCAGTGGACCAAAAGCATCCCTGAGAACAGCTAGACCTGAAACCCCAGGAGACTGAAGAGTGTGCACCTTGGGCACGGAAAGGGGACTGGAGCTGAGACTGCATACAGCAGAAATACCTGAACAGACTCAAAAAGTAGCCTCAGGCAAAAACCACTCTGTAGCTCCCTACCCAGAGAGTCTTCCCTCTTCACTCAAACTTCTGAGGGAGGCAAGAAACAGCAGAGTAGTGGCTAGCAATGCTCAAGAAAAAACAACCAACAAAAGAATCAATAAAAAAACACAAACTCTAGATAATTTTTACATAGAAAAAAATCCAGACCACAGAACAGACAGCAGAGGAGGACAATCAAGGAAACACACCCAAACCCTCCCAAAAATTGAAAATTAGTCACAAGCTCTTGGAGAGTTCCAATCGGAGGTCATGAGAAAGGTGGAAGAGATTTGGCAAGAAAAGTGGGAAATAGTTCAAAAAGAAAATAATAATTTAAAAGGCAGAATTTCACAATTAGAAATTGAGGTTCAGAAATCAAATGAAACGATAAGCAATTTGAAGACCAGAAATGACCAGCTGGAAGCCATGAAGAGCCAGATAGACCAGTCTGAAAAGGAAAACCAAAAGATTATAGCTGAAAACCAGTCTTTAAAGGCTAGAATCGGGCAAGTAGAAGCCAATGATCTCACAAGACAGCAAGAATTAATAAAGCAAAGTCAAAAGACTGACAAAATAAAAGGAAACATGAAATATCTCAATGAGAAGATGGCAGATCAAGAAAACAGGTCTAGAAGAGACAACTTGAGAATTATTGGTCTTCCAGAAAAATCAGAGACAAATAGAAATCTAGATATACTACAAGAAATTATCCAAGAAAACTGCCTTGATATCCTTAAACAAGAGGGCAAAATAGACATTGAAAAAGCCCATAAAACAGCCTCTACAATAAATCCTCAAAAGACAACCCCCAGGAATGTAACAGCCAAATTCAAAAGCTTCCAAAATAAGGAGAAAATATTACAAGAAGCCAGAAAGAGACAATTCATATATTAAGGAACACCAATCAGGATTACACAGGATCTGGCAGGCTCCACACTATAAGACCCCAAGGATTGGAATATGATATTCAGAAAGGCAAGAGAATTGGGTCTACAACCAAGGATCACCTACCTATCAAAACTGACTACATACTTCCAGGGGAAAGTATGGTCATTCAACAAAATAGAAGATTTCCAAGTATTTGTACAGAAAAGATGAGGACTAAATGGAAAGGTTGATATACAAACAAAAAAACTAAGAGAAACATGAAAAGGTAAATAAGAAAGAGAGGGGAAAGGAAAAAAATTTTTAAAGGATTTTAAGGGCTTCAATAGGGTCAAATTACTTATATTCCTATATGGAAAAATGTTATTTGTAACTCTTCAAAATTGGATTCACTATTATAGTAATTAGAAGAACTATACATGATACACAAAAAAAAAGAAAGAAAAGGGGTGGGGGAATAGAAGATGGCACCAAGAGAAACTTAAAGGGATAAGAAAAAAATATTATAATCTATACCACACAAAGAGGCATATGGGAAGGGGAGGGGAAGAATAATGTTATAAGAAAGCGAGGAAGAGAGTGTTAATAGGTAATACGTAAACCTCAGTCTTAGAGGAATCAATTCTGAGGGGGAAGAACAGCTAGATCCACTGAGGTAACAAATTCTATCTTACATTACAGTGAAAATCAGAAGGGAAAACCCAAGGGAAGGAGTGGGGTAGGGATTACATAAAGGGAGGGAAAGAGAGGTGAGAGGGAATCTAATTGAACCTAAAAAAATAACAAAGGGAAGGAAAATAAGGGTGGGAATTGGGAAGACTGATTAAAAGCAAACTACTGGTTTAAAAGGAAATAGTGAAAGAAGAAAAGGCAGAATTAGGAGAGGACTTCAAAATGTAGGGGAATACACAGATGACAATCTCTGAATGTGAATGGGATAAACTCTCTCATAAAACAGAAGCAAATAGCAGAGTAGATTAGAAACCAAAAGCCTACCATATGTTTTCTACAAGAAACACACCCGAGGCAGGTAGACACACACAGTGTGAAGGTGAAAGGATGGAACAAAATCTTTTGGGCTTCAACTGAGAAAAAGAAGGCAGGAGTTGTAATCATGATAACTGATAAAGCCAAAGTAAAAATAGATCTGATCAATATATATAGGGAACATGATTTTATACTGATAAAAGGCTGTATAGACAATGAGGAAATATCAGTACTTAACATGTATGCACCAAATGGTACAGCATTCAAATTTCTAAAGGAGAATCTGGCAGAGCTCAAGGAGGAGGGGAGATCTAAAGCTTCCTCTATTGGATCTAGGCAAATCAAACCAAAAAATAAATAAGAAAGAGGTAAGAAAGGTGAATGAAATACTAGAAAAATTAGAGTTAATAGATATGTGGAGAAAAATAAATAGGGACAAAAAGGAATACACCTTCTTTTCAGCAGCACATGGTACATTCTCAAAGACTGACATGCAATAGGACATAGAAATATGGCAAAAAATAAATATAGCAATCTAGGTGATATGGATGAATATTTACAAAAATATAAATTGCCTAGATTAACAGCAGAAGAAATGGAATACTTAAATAATCCCATATCTGAAAAAGAAATGGAAAAAACCATCAAAGAACTCCCTAAGAAAAAATCCCCAGGACTAGATGGAATTCTAGTAAATTCTATCAAACATTAAAAGAACAACTAATCCCAATACTATACAAATTATTTAACATAACAAACAAAGGAGGAGTTCTACCAAATTCCTTTTATGACACAAATATGGTACTGATCCCAAAGCCAGGTAGATCAAAAACAGAGAAAGAAAACTACAGACCAATCTCCTTAATGAACATAGATGCAAAAATCTTAAACAGAGGACTTCCGGGTTAAGATGGCGGCAGAGTAAGAAGCAGCTCTTAACCTCTCCTGACCTAAACACACAAAACTCCTCAAGGGGACATAAAAACAAGTCCAGACGAACGGAGGAACCCCACAACAGGGCACAGCGTGGAAGGTACGTGGAATCGAGACATTTCCAGGCTATAAAGGGCTCTCACTAAATCGCGGGCTGAGCAACCGCCCCACCCCCACCCCCTCCACACACAAAATCTATAGCTCTGAAGCCAGCTAAAAAGAAATAGAGCAAGTTTGGGGCACCCATCGAGTCATTAGCAGTTCCGGGGCCTGTTCCTGAGAGCAGCAAGATTTAGGACCCCAATAAGCCAGAGCTTATTGAGCACGAGGGCAGAGAGTGGACGCCCAGCGCAGAGCACACAGGCACTGGCGGAGGTGTGGGTGGAGGCAGACACAGCCAGGAACTAAAGCTCTGAAAACCTGAGTGGGGAACCAGTGCAGACCGGTATATGACTGTGGAAGCAGCGCCCTGAGACCTGTAAAGGAACCTCCTGCAGTGGATCAAGTAAGGGGGTCCACTAGGGGGCTTGATCTTGGAAAAAACCAGAACTCAGACCTCAGGTACCAATAGACCGTGGACAGACACTGAGCGCGAGGATAAACCTGAGAAGCTGCTGGGCTAATGATGGCTACCCAACCTCGGGAAACTCAGAAGAGAAAGAATAACAACAAGAAAAAGAAGCCCTTAACACTCGACAACTTTTACACAGAGAAAATCCAGACAATCAAACCTTACTCTTAGTGTAATCAACCCGGAGAGGGAAGAGTAGCTTTATTATCCATTGGGATAAAAAACTCTATCTAACCCTACTGAGAAAGTCAGAAGGGATAAACCAAGGGGAGCAGGGGAGTGGGAAGGTCAAAAAAGGGAGGGGAGAAGG
>NW_025375055.1:0-6286 GCF_016433145.1 Gracilinanus agilis
TTTTTTTTACCTAGTTTTGGCAAGCCAAGCTAGTGATTTCAAATTAAGTATTCAATTCACCAACAGGTTTAAATTAATGAGCTCTAGTTTAAAATAACCATAATATTTAAAGCTAAAATCTAAATTTAACTTGCATAGTTCTATAGTAAAGATTAGTATACCTTCTGTAATGTCTTATCTGACTTATGTTTCAGCTTCTTCTCTGAAGTATCATTCTTGACTTCCTGATCTTCACAAAGTCTACAGAGTAGTTCTGGCAGAGAATAAATAACATATTATGCCACCTCATACCATACTACAACATTCCTCTGTCATTTTAGGGATATAAGTTCTATGGTTTCTCAATTATGGATAATCTAGTCTATTTTCTTGTCATGTCTTTGGTCAGTAGTTGAACAGTGACCTCTTTCATAGCTTTGTGCCACATAATTATGGATCTTTATAGTATCACAATGTCGTTTTTTTCCCCATCGTAGAAGCTTTTCAAAGGTACAATAGATCTGCAGGTTAAAGATGCTATACTTTTATTCTGACTTTCATTCTTTTACACACTATTCCTTCTTTGCTTTAAAAGCAGAATTCATTTTCATTTCATCTTTCCAGTCACTAGCAGTTTTGTTCTTTAGGTCTTATTCCCTGCCAGGAGGATGAAAGTGATTGCTCAACAAAGCAAATAGTCATAGAATTAGGATGGACGGAAACTTTAAACCTTTTTTTGTTAAGTGAAAGACCATGTACTCTCCAAGATAAATCATAGAAGTCATTTTCCTGTAAAGTGGTGAATTCATAACAATTAGAAACTGAAATGGCAGAGTGAGCTTATGTCTAGAAAACATTCCAAAAAGCAGCTAATTTTTTTCTGACACAAACAAAATTTTCTATTAATAAAATAATTTGCAAATCTAAAAAAATCAATGAAATTCTATCTTATAAATACTAAAATTAAAGTGGACAAGAATTGCTTAATCTGTTTTTTGGTATAATAGGTAAATGATTATTGTAAAAAAACATATCTCATGTTGAATATTTTTAAGGAATATAAAATCTCTCAAAAATAAAAGGGAAAAGATGAAACTGTATTAAGCTAAATAACTAAATGTCAATGTTACCTTGAGAATATTTGTTTAAGATATAATTTTAAAATACATTTGTACATTTTAGGTCAGTGAAAAACTGACTTTTATCAAGAAAAGAGAATGAGAAAATAGTTTTATTTGCCATAGAAAATAATCTTCTTGATATAAACAGTGATTAATAAGTTTGTTAGAATGAATTAAGCATTTCTTTTGTCTTTGGAACATGTCATACTCAATTAAAACTTCTGTGTTCATGAAATAAATGGAACACTATTCTACAAATAATAAAAGCTAAGAAAAAGTAGAATGCCTCATCCAGGGAATATGTACCTTTACCTTGATAGCAATCTCTTAGCTCCCTTGTTTTTGTTGTTGTTTTTGTTTGTTTTTTTTAATTATAGTCCCCTAACACAGTGGTACTGAATAAATTTACAACATTTTAAAAGCAATACACAAATATAATATGCAAATTATATTCATTTTTATGCAATTTAGCTATCTTGATACCTACTGCATTTCTGGGTACAATAATTATCACATTATCACTTATCTTAAAAACCAAGATATTTTGCCATTCAAAGTAGATAAGGAGAATGTAACAATATTTCTACTAAAATAAACATTGCAGAGCCACTTAAAAATAAAACCATTTGAAACTACCTATTTGGAAAAAAATTAACTAAATTAAAGCTTGTTGAAATAAAGTATTTATAAAAATAAATTAAATAAATATCACGACACGATTTATCTGGGGTCGAATCTGTGGAAAAAAATAAACTTTTTTCCTAACTTTTACATTAAATCAAGCATTCATCTGTGCCTACTATTATCAAGGCACTGACTAGTTTGTTTGGTTTGATTGTAAAGAATTTATGACATTATCACAATTGCATAAGAATTTCCAGAGTCCTAAGTGCAACAGTAACAATGAAAATTTTAACTTTGGAATTATTACATTAAAGTGTGGTATTTATATACTAGGGACAGCAAAACTGTACATTAAAATTGGAAGATTGATCCCTGGTTAACAACAAACTCAGGGGAAGCAAAGAAATAAAGTTCTCTTTAACAAAGGGATGATTTCACTTTTATAGGTAAGAGAATGAATATAATTGAGTGTCCTTATCTCTAGTATTCTTCATTCCTATTTTTAAAGGATGAATCAATTTTCAAGATTTCATTCCATATTATTCTGAGTCTAAAGGACAATAGAACTAGGTACTTGTTGATTCCTGATTTAAGAGTTGTATAATGGAAGACCCATGATAATCTGGGACAGAACTTGAACCAGAATTATCAATTTGCTCTAAGGAAAATTGTGACTCTCAATTCTCAAGTTCTATGGCTTTTATTTTCTTCATCCTTGAAGTAATAATTTTTACTTTTCTGATTATTTTCCTGTTCTCCCATTTTTCCAGGCCAAAAAAAAGTTTAAATAGTGAATTCCCAATTATATCTAAGCTCTCACTTCTGTATAGTTCCATTTTTTTCCAAATACAACTTTTTCTCCACAATTAGGCATCTTTCTCCTATCATTCCAATGAAACTGCTCTAACACCATCAGAGATGTTGTTATAACCAGAACTTCTTTTTTTCCTGTCTTTCCTCACTTTTTCTGATGCTTGACAATACTCTCCTGAATGTCCTTCTACTTTTCTAAAGATAACTTTCCTCTTCCTCATCCCCTAAGTGGGGAAAATCTATTATTGAATAAAGAAAGATTTGATCATATATCTCTAAAATTATTATCTAACACAGGTTTACAGCAAAGCTTATGTTTCTTGTCCAACTTACAGAGAAGTTCACAAAATCTTCCTGCATTCACTATCATACAAGCCCTAAATATTATCTGTAGAGCTGGAAATAGCACCATAAACTCCTTTTCTAGATAAATTATACAAAATTAACTTAGGTATCTCAGAAACAATCTTTGATGAGTTCTACAATTCCTATTTCTTCATCCATGGACAAATCTGTAGTGCCTATTTATCAGTATTTGTTTTTTCCCCGTCTGAGCTAAGTCTCAACTATAAACAACTATCATGAACTCATGGTAACCCAATTTTTTAAAACAGCTTTCATTGTAAAATCCTTGGCAAGAGAATTGGTAAATCCAGATGAATGATGCTTTCTTTGCCTTTTCTTTATCTGCATTTTTGTCTATCTCCTCAAAATCTTCTGGTAGATTAGAAAACATATTTCAGCTTAATTAAATAACTATCCATTGACTACAATTTATCAAGGACAATTATTGGTAATATGGAGCCCCAAAAGAATTAAAGACATAATTCCTTTACACAAAGAATTTAAATCTATTAACAGATTTAAGCCATTTAAACAATAGCTGAGGTGATAATATGTTAAGCTATTTAGTAGAGACATAAAATGCAATTGGAATTAGAGGGGGAAAATTGATGTGAGCTATGATCCTCAAGGAAGAATTGAAGGAAAAGGTCAACCTTCAGAAGGGCCTTTAAGGAAAAAGAGAATACAGATGAATTAAAAGAGAACTACAGGAGGAAGAGAGATAGCACATGCAAAGGGACAGTGAATAGGGTTAAAAAATAAGGAAACCAGACTCTTTGAAGAAAAAAATTTTCATGAAAGCAAAGAGTAGAAAAAAGAGTCAAATAAGTAAAGTGAAAACAAAAAATGGAAAGCTGTAAAAGCTAGGTAGGTGGATTCAATCTTGATAAGTGAGGAAATAGGGAATTGCTATAGTTTTTTGATTATTTGTTTTTGGCCAAGCAATATATTTGAGGAAAATTCACCCAATAGTAAGGTACAGGAGAGAAGAGAGAGAGAAAAGACTTGGAAGTGAGAATATTAGGTGATGAGGACTAAATTAAGAAGGTTAACATTGGGAATGGAGAGGAAGGACTGAATCAAAGACTTGAAGGAACTTGATGACTGATTCAGTCAGACAAAAATTAGGAATTAGTAATTAGGAATTGGTAAAAGGATGATACTATTAGTGGAACAGTGGAACATCCTAGTGTAAATATCTTAAATTAGAAGAAAATATATTCTTGAAATAAGTGTTTTCCTTTTTTTCTTTCCACATTCTGAAATCAACAGTCTATTATTCTCTAATTACCCAATTATTTATTCATTCAGCACCTGTCTTGGAGACATAAGAAGGTACATGTAGGAAATCAATAAATATTTGCTTAATTGTACGAAAATAAATTAAAATTCTAATTAATTTTCCTCTAAATTATTCCATGACTTTTATCATTTTCTCCATCCATAAAGAATATGAAAGATAAAATGTCATTATACTTTCTTATTTCTTCTAAATATTAAATGTTCTTATTATTGATTTTTAGAACATAAAAAATGTGTTTATGTTGTTATATGTTGTTTCACAGGATACTTAAACCTAAAGTCATAAATTTTTCATTCTTTTACTTAACTTCTTATATTTTCTAAAATATATGTCTCGAATTTTTCTAAAAGAATTCCCTTATAATGGCTTTATTTAAAGTTTTTGGACCCTATATGAAGTGCTGAAAAGGGTTTCATTATAAGAATCATTGTCCAATTCAGATCAAAAGCATTTAGTAAATTCTCACTATACTTAAGGGGCTCTGCCATTACGTCACTAAACATATCCTCTCCCCTCAAAAAAGAACAGTTGTTCTCCTCTAGGATGCCACACTCTGTATGTAAGATGGACCCTAAGCATTTACATGGAGACAGAACTAAATGTAAGACAAAGTCTCATGGAAACTTGCTTCCAACTCCCTTCCCACGCTACACTTTATAAATAAGAAAAAGGAGACTTTCCAGAGGGACATGGCTATCTTTTCTGATATTCAACCAGGAAAAGCCTGGTTTTCTCTTCTTTTATCAAAGCTGCAATCTTATTTTGCTGCTGTGACTGCCCCAAGTAAGCAATCAGCAGAGTCAGAAGATCCAGGTTCCTATACTGCTGCCACCACCACAGAGCATGCAATATCAATCAATGCTTATTTTGTGTCAGCCACAGTTTTAAGTGCTGAGATACAAAAAAAAATAAAAAATGTGATTCCTGCCCCACAGGAGCTCATATTGCAATGAAGGGAAGGGGAGGCACTGTGAAAAGCCTCTGATCAAAGTGAGATTTGAGCTGAGCCATGAAGTCAGTCAGAGAATCTAGGAAGCAGAGTTGAGGAGAAAAAAATGATCACAGGCAGGGTTGACAGCTAGTATGATAGCATGGAATTAAGAGATAGGATGACAAGTGCAAAGAGCAGCAAAGGCCTGGATGGCCATATTTGACACTGACGATAATCAGGAGCCAATGGAGTTTACTGAATGGGGGTAGGAACAGGAACATGGTTCATTCTATACATTAGGAAAGTCACTTTGGCAACTGTGTGGGGGACAGACTGGAGTGAAAAGAACCCACAAGGCTAATGTAGTTGCCCTAGTGTGAGGGGACAAGGGTCTGCTCAAAGGTGCAAGTTGTGCTGTGTGAGGAGAGAAATGATTATATGGATGAGATATTGTGAAGGTAAAAATGCCAGGACTTAATCACAGACTGGATATATGAGCTAAATGTGAATGAGGATTAAAAAGGAGAATCCAGGTTGCCGTCCTGGGTGCCTGGGTGGATGCTGGTGGTGGAAATGGGGAGAATTGGTGTTGTGGGGAGGGAGCAAACTAGAGGAAAGACCACCACATCTGTGAAACAAGAGTGAAGGGGAAAACAGTGGAAGAAAATATATGGATGACATGAGATGAAGAGGCAAGAGGAGAAAAAAGAATTCTTGGCAAATGGCTTCAAAATTTGGGTAAAGTATGTAACCTTGTATACAACTTGGAAATTTTAAGTGAGTCACTTCATCTATATTTCCATTTCCATATATGTAAAATGAGGAAAGCAGTACTTACTCTTCCTACCTGTATAATTGTCATAGGGATTGTATAATTGCCATAAAACTAAAAAAAAGAAACATTTCAGGGAAGAGAGCTCAAAAACTCTTTGAATCTAGAAGATGAATTGTTTGAAGAGGGTGCCATAAAGAAACCTCTACAGCATCAGAAGATCCAGCATAAATTTTGGAATATAACTGATTGAACTTTGGGGGATTGAACACAAGTATTTTGAATGTAAACTTGTATGCCACAGTGGATTGTCCTCTAATTGGCTTATTGTCAATGCCCCAAGCGCGCGCTCGCTCTCGCGCTCTCTCTCTCTCTCTCTCTCTCTCTCTCTCTCTCTC